>NW_005371823.1:1993362-2016210 GCF_000412655.1 Myotis brandtii | reverse complement strand
CATCATCGTGGGTCGTCCGCGCCACCAGGTAAACTTCCCACCCGCCTGCGCCCCGAGGAGCAGTCCCAGCCCCGGCCCGCGCCCCTGCCTGCCACCTCTGAGCTGGCAATCCAGGAACTGCCTCACCTGAGCCTCCTGTTTCATGAACTCTTTAGGTCAAATAAGCGAAAGATGGTTTAGCTTCAAGTCCAAGTCGAGGCAAGCAGTTCTCACGCCCTCCACTGAAGGAGGGTGAGACCTGCGCAATTTCCCATTCACCTCAGGAACACAGCTCTCCAAGGGCCCGCACCCTGGAGGGAAAAGGCAGCAGTTTCTCTCCTCTGCTCCTGACCTGCATTTCCAGTCCTTGGTGTCTTCTCCTCTATCCTTTGTACACTTCACTTTCTTTCCTTGGCCTCTCTTTCCAGTCCTGTTCAAAACATAAGAATATAACGTCTCTCAACCAAGCAGGAGCCAAGCCACATTCCTCGCTCTTGTTCACAGCCAGTTTACAGGGCTCCCAACAGATGTAATCTATCTGCTTCCTGGCTGTTGCATTTTTAGAAGCCAGCCATGACAGAGTCAGTAGGTGCCATGGTGATAGTGACATCCCACCTTGTTTACGAAGAGAAATGCCACCCTCGCTGGCTTTGCCACATGCCTGGCCAGATAGGCTGCCAGAGAGGAGAGCTGTGCTCAGTGCTGGGGAGTGATGGGCAGGACAGCTCCCTGGCAGGCCGGCTTCCCTGGCAGCGTGATAGTGGCATAGCAGCCCATCGCTACTTGATGAATGTCAAAATCTTTTCTTAGGAGAAATACAATGTGTCATGAATCCAGTCACTTCGCAATGTAGTCATTTATATTCTAGTTGACATGGGTGATGAGCTTATAATTTAATGAAGGCATTATGGTATTTTTAAAATGAGGCGAGGCTCTACTTCAGTGAAATAGCATTGTTCCCCCTCACCTGCAGTTATATTATAAACAGTAGAATTATACATTTTGGGGGGAAGTGGGTGGGAAAAAAGTACTAGATTGATTTTAGGTGATACTTCTAAATTGGGGTAAAATCCTATTGTTTGGTGTTTCTGGCCTTTACAAGGTATTCCTTAACTTGGGCAGTTAGATGTAAATTTATAAGGCACCAGTTATATTCCTGACCTAATGGAAGCTTGATCTTTCCATCTTTTTCTTCTTTCAGGGTGTCATGGTGGGTATGGGTCAGAAGGATTCCTATGTAGGAGATGAGGCCCAGAGCAAGCGAGGTATCCTGACTCTCAAATACCCCATTGAGCACGGCATCATCACCAACTGGGACGACATGGAGAAGATCTGGCACCACACCTTCTACAATGAGCTCCGTGTGGCCCCCGAGGAGCACCCAACTCTGCTCACCGAGGCCCCGCTGAACCCCAAGGCCAACCGTGAGAAGATGACCCAGATCATGTTTGAGACCTTCAATGTCCCTGCCATGTATGTGGCCATCCAGGCAGTGCTGTCCCTATATGCTTCTGGCCGTACCACAGGTATGTGTGGGCTCTGGGGACAGTCACTGATTAATCACATTCCCAAGTCATTGACCTTGTTGTGAATCAGTGTCCCCAACTGAAAATGAATGATCACTTCTCCCATACTCCCTGGGAAGGTGTCGGTGCTAAAGGAGAAAGAAAACCATCATTCCCCGAGGTTAGTTTCAGAGCCCATGTATTTCTGAGAGCTGAAAGAAACTATGATGTCACATGATGAGGCTCTGTACAATGTACAGTATCAGTCTGGAATGCAACAGTCATTGGTATGTGTTCATACCATCACAGCCCCTGGGCAAACATTACCAAGGAGAACCCACATTCCCCACAAGGTCTGAGTCAAAGGAGATAGAAACACATGTTAGTTAGACGGAAGGAAAGAAAAACACGCCTGGGTGCTTACATAATGTGCTAACGGTTGATGAAAGGGATGGTCACCTGAGTGTCCTGGGGAAATTCTTCTACTACCATATTTAAAAGGCTGGCTTCAGATTTACCATTCATTATGCTCATTTTTATTCTTTGTGTGTAAAGGATCTAATTTCATCTGGATCCATGCCCAGTGCTAGTTTATCTTGGCCATAATTGGAAGGAGGCTAAAAGCAATGGTGTCATCAGGTATTTACCTCCTCCCTGTCTGTTTCCTCTGACAGGCATTGTTCTGGACTCTGGGGATGGCGTAACTCACAATGTCCCCATCTATGAGGGCTACGCGCTGCCCCATGCCATCATGCGTCTGGATCTAGCCGGTCGGGATCTCACTGACTACCTCATGAAGATCCTCACTGAGCGTGGCTATTCCTTTGTCACCACCGGTGAGTGTGTGTTTCATGTGCTACAACATTGTCTGCTTTTTTCCTTCACCGGTGAGTCCATCTACCTCCCACAGTTGGCTTCATTCTTCAGAGCTTGACTGGGGTACCCTTTATTTCTGCAGCTGAACGTGAAATTGTCCGTGACATTAAAGAGAAGCTGTGCTATGTTGCTCTGGATTTTGAGAATGAGATGGCCACCGCTGCTTCTTCGTCCTCTCTGGAGAAGAGCTATGAACTGCCTGATGGCCAAGTCATCACTATTGGCAATGAGCGCTTCCGCTGCCCCGAGACGCTCTTCCAGCCCTCCTTCATCGGTGAGTTGTAGGGTCTGGGGCAGAGGCACAGCTTTTCCCTGCAAATCTTGGGAGGTCCCAGAGTAGAATCTATTATGAGGAAGAAGAATGAAGGGGCCCTTGAATTAAAAGAAATCATAGCTTGGAGTCCCACACAGGTCAGCCTCAGGTTCTGATGGCTCATTAAAGGGGTGGCCATCACTGTTCTGTTCTGTTGTAGTGAAATGACACACAGACTTCACCTCAAAAGAAAGGATGAGGCAGAGTAGGACCTGAATAATCCATATCTGCAGGAAAGAGGCGATTACTCAAGGGTGCTGATTCATTCCAATCAGCTTCATTACCAAGTAGCCGCACTTTCCTTTTAAGTTACTCACTGTTCAATGTAATAGCAGTCACACTCACAGTAATAACCGGAGTGACATTTATATGTCGCCAAACATCTCACCTAAGGAATGATTTACAGGAGGAAGCTTGTGGGGATCTTATTTTGCTGCATAAATAAAACTTGTATGGATGTAACTAAAATGTGTGTCTTATCCTTTTCCAATACATCGCCATGCATCTGGTGGATACAGCAAGTGTTCGCTTCAAACAGGTGCTAGACACAATTGTTCGTTTCTTGGCAGTCAGTTGTGGGCTAACTGTGAGCAGTTTTAGGGACACCTGTTCCACAAATGCCTTCAGTGTATCTTATAAAGGAACACATGTTTCAGAGACAAATGGTGACAGTTTACCAACACAGAGGAGTCCTGTTCTCACCCCTCCACCATGGCCCCTGGCCTAAGTGCACTTTGATTTTTTTTTTAAACTTGTTCCTAGGTATGGAATCTGCTGGCATTCATGAAACAACTTATAATAGCATCATGAAGTGTGACATTGATATCCGCAAAGACCTGTATGCCAACAATGTCTTATCTGGAGGTACCACGATGTACCCTGGGATTGCTGATCGCATGCAAAAGGAAATCACTGCCCTGGCTCCCAGCACCATGAAGATTAAGGTAAAGAACCCCTGTGCCTGGGGGAGCTGAAGCAGGTCTTGGTATTCCAAGCAGAAGGCATTCCTAACTCCTTTCTCCTCACACTTAGCTTCCTGCCTACTAAAACCTTTATCTTTTAGCTTCTCTAGCACTTTTTTTTCCCTGATCTTTCTAGCATTTTTCCCAAGATAGGAGACTTTAAAAATGCTTTCAAGCTGAGGGTAAAAACAAATCTTTGAAGAAGAAAAAACACCCACCTAAATCTTTGAACACATTTTAAAAGTCCCCAACTTTGGGCCTTTTAGCTTGTTGCACATTATACTTGAGTCCAGAGAAGTAGAAAATTCTATTTTGTAAAGTCTTTGATAATAGAAATAATGAAGTAGTGGAAAGTGCGTAAAACTTTACTCAGCTATATTAATGTGTGGAATGAAGTACCTTGCATCACAGTGAGTTAACACTTAATATTTTTTCTGTGAGGCTCCCCAACATGTGGCATGCTCTGTTGCTTGGGGCTTCAGAGTTCCCTGGAAGTTTCTGTTTTCTTTCCGCAGATTATTGCTCCCCCTGAGCGCAAGTACTCTGTCTGGATCGGGGGCTCCATCCTGGCCTCCTTGTCCACCTTCCAGCAGATGTGGATTAGCAAGCAAGAGTACGACGAGGCAGGCCCATCCATCGTCCACCGCAAATGCTTCTAAGGTGCCTCCTCTTTTAGTCTACCTTACATTCAGGATGACAGTATTATGCTTCTTGGAGTCTTCCGACCCACCCTCTTTCATCTCTCATCAACCATTGTACAGTTTGTTTACACACGTGCAATTTATTTGTGCTTCTAATATTTATTGCTTTATAAATAAACCAGACCAGGACTTGCAACCTACAAAAGCCTCTTTTACTTCCTTTTGGGGTAGGCTTGGAGTACGGCCAGTGTTCACATATTTTTGATAGTGAGCTCCTAGATTGATGGCTCTGACACTGTGTGCACTGTAATATTACACCACCACAAAGATCATCATGTGGGTTAGTGTGACATTTAGCTGGGAGTTATGACACTAAATTTTGATTTTACACTTTGGTATAGAATCACGAACCTATTTCATACCTGAAAAGATTAGGTTTAGCTTCACATGTGCAAGAAATGGAAGACAAAACAATTCTCTAAGATTGGTTTCCATGAATGATATTGAAAATTATTGCTTAAGCCTATGTTACAGCTGTTTTCATAACTTTGCAGAAGCCACATGTACACACTTAGAATGATTATGTATACACACTTTGAATGATTATGAAGTCAGTGTTTATTAGCAGACAGTTCATTTTCAAAATTAAGTCAGTTATCAGCTGTTAAAGTGTGTATACATGTTTTGGGGACACCCTATATATTGGCAGTGAGAAAGTCAAAGATTATTTTATATAAATTAGCTTAAATTCTCAATTCTTGGACTCTACTGTTGTCTTCCTGTGGACTGTGCATGTTAGCGGTGAGACAGGGAAGCCAGCTGACAGTTAAGCCTGGCGTGATCCATTCAAATGCCCCCTAAACAAGTCAGGACCACCGTGCAGGTTCAAAACAAGCAGAGGAAACAGGTGCCAGAAACTCCTGCCTAATCAGCGACCAACTTGTGGACAGAGGTCTTCAGTCTCTTCACCTCTTTGAAATCTTGGGATCTTGGGTTGAGTTGAGTTAAGGCTAGGAAGTCCTGAGGGAGGAAGGGGAGCGGAAAACTACAATATTCCTTTTCCTCCATTCAGGGCTCTCTGCAATATGGCTGAGGACAGTACACAAAAAAATAAGGACTCTCTGTCCTTGAGGGGCTCACATACACTCCACGTGAACCCCCAATGTGTGTGGCTTCAGGGAGACAGACATGGGTCTGGGTCTTGAAGAATGGTCAAGCACTAGAGAGGTGAGATGAGCAAAGAAAAAATCTCAGCAGAAGGAAATGAGGCAGGAGCTAGCACACAAGGAAGGAAGCCAGTGTATAGGTAGGTTGGTGAGAGCTGATGAACTTCTAGGAAATCAGTTTGAAGAGATAGACTACAACTTCATTGAGACACTTTAATTTTTTTCATTTTCAAATTAATTGTTAATGACCTTTTAGAGCAACTGGTACAATGTTGAACAGTTTGTTTTTTGAATTCCCCAGACAAAAACCCAGATTTTCTGACATTCAATCTAATGGTGCATCTAAAACCATTTTCAGTCGTAAAACTTTAGTCGTAAAGTTTACAACTAAACTTATAAATATAATCATGTAGATGTAAAACTTTAGTCATGGCCTATCAAAAGTAACTCAATTCTAACACACACCCTTTGGGAGTCTGGGTTGAAAATTTGGGGTATTTTAGGCTCATCAGACACATCCTTAGTAAGCTGCCACTGTCATCATTCAAGGTTTAATGTGTCTTTATCTTATTCATTAAAAAATATCTCTTTTTTAAAAAATTATTGATGAGAGAGAGAGAGAGAGAGAGAGAGAGAGAGAGAGAGGAGAAAGAGCCAGAAATATTGATTTGTTGTTCTATTCATTTATGCATGCATTGATTGCCTCCTGTACATGCCCTGAACAGGGACCAAACCCTCAATCTTTGTGTATTGGGATGATGCTCCAACAAACTGAGCTACCTGGCCTGGGCTAAAAGATATCTCTTGATTCCTGACTTTAGATCAAGCAAGAGAGTAGGTCCAGGGGACATAAAGAGGGATCAGGGCACACTTTCTGTGCTTAACAACCTCAGAATTTAGAGCTCCATACTTAGCATAGCTGAGTGGAAGTTTTTCTCTGCATTAAGGGTTATATAATAAATAAATTTGGTGGCATTTTCTATAGATAAGATATAAAGTTTATCATAGATTTTACTTTTGTCCCCCTCAATTGTATCCTGTAGCACAGATAAATTGGCTTACAAGCTAGGTTTCAGCCAGAGACATAGATTTGGGGCAAATATGGGGAGATATGATTTCGCCAGTATCTGTGTCTTTATTTTTCATCTCTCAAATTGAATACAATAAGTATTGTGAATTTAACCTCTAAATATAGTATTAATACTTCAAGTTTAGACAACTGGCTGGGGTATCACCTATGGTTTTTTCTTTGTATAAATGGAAAGCGAATGGGTATAATCATTCCTACTTTAAAGTAGAAGTTTTTTAGAATCAGCTTTCAGAAGTGATAACCATGCAGATTCTTGTTGAATTCCAAAGTTTTCTCATCTCAGCTAATGATGGGGTGTAAGATATTAGAACAGCTGAGTCTTCTAATAATTGTGCTTAAGGATGGTACTAAGGTGACAGAGTTTTTCTTAAGACCACCTCCACATGTGTAAAATAATAGAGATGTCTACAGTGAATATGTTTGCAGTTAAGATACAATGTAAAAAATATATAGAGAGATCATGATATTCTCAACTTATAATGAAAGAAGTGTTTTTGTTCATTTCTAACACACCAAAACACCTTTTGTCATTTTTTAAAACAATTGTCATTTCTTAGCAATGGTTGTTATGTAGATGTGTTTAAATAATCAAGAGAGTAGAGTTAGAGAAAAACAGAAAATTACAAAGAAAATGGAATATTTAAAAGGGTAGACTTGATTTACTAACCCAGGCCCTAAAACAATGTCACTGGAGCTCCAACTTTCTCTTCATTTCTTCTATGGGATCTGTTATAGACTGAATTATATCCCCCCAAATCCATGTGCTGACACCCTAACTCCCCGATGTGACTATTTTTGGAGACAGGGCCTTTAAGGGGGTAATTAAGGCTAAATGATGTCAGAAGTTAGCCCTAATCAGCTAAGACAGGTGTCCTCATTGAAGAGGAAGAGACCCCAGTATTGGGCATGTACTGAGGAAAGGACAGGTAAAGACAAAGCAGGAAGTAGCCATCTACAAGCCAGGCAGAGAGGCCTCCTCAGAAACCAATGCTGCTGGCACCTTGGTCTTTGACTTCTATGCTCCAGAACTGTGAGAAAATACATTTCTATTGTTTAAGCCACCCAGTCCATGCTATTATGTTATGGTAGCCCAAACAGATTAATAGAGGATTTTCCCACATGTTGGACATCATGGCCCAAGATTCACAATCTACCAACTAACTTAACAGCCTCCGTATCAAAAGAGTTTCTTCCCATATAGTTCTGTCGGAAATTCCAGGGAAGTCTCAGTCTGGCCAGACTTGAGGACTGAGACATATTTTCCCTGCCATAGAGAACCATCAATATCATTGAGTGGGAGAGGGCTAATTCTCCAAAGGAAGGGAACGAACTGACATGCACACCATACCCAAGGAGCTAGAACCAGAGATTAGGGTAGTTAGCAGGGAGACCAATTGTTGAAGGGCTCCAACTTCCAGTTCAGGAGTTTTGTTTGATTTAGCAGGTCCTGAGAAGGACTTGAGAAGAATAGTGATTTCACTCAAACAAAACTAGGAGGCAAGAATAAGAATATTTGGATGGTGATACGTGTGATTGATCAATTTTTTTCTAGACTATAGTGTAACCCAGCGGCTCAGGAACCCAGTGCTCTCTAAATGACCAATTTATCCAAGTATTTAAAAGGAAATAATAAGTTAAAATTAAAATGATATAGATACTACAAATATTTCCTAGTAAATGATAGGTAGGGAAGAAATTTTTAGTCTTTCAGGCCTAAAACAGCAAAGGTTGTCTATATTTATCCTAGGGTCTTCCAGGCTCATTATAGAAGGAAACTCTCCAGCAGAGTTTGGCTGTTGCTATGGCAACCAAACTCACATTAAAAGAGATGCAGGAAAAAAGCTCTGAGGGAGATTGCAAAAGTATGCCTTTGGTCACTGGCGAATCTGATGCTAGAAGATGTTTCTTGCAGTTCACTCATCCTCTCTGTGTGCAATAGATGCAAGAAAGGCTGACTAGGAGGATAAAGAGCTTCAGAGCAAGTACAGATCTCTGAATCCTTAGGGCTCTGGGTCCTCTCCCCTGTATGGGAAGGGGAGCCGAGCTAGGTGAGAGTTAAGCAGGAGTGGTCTGCATGTTCCTCCGCAGTGTTGTTTGCTTATTGCTCTACCATGGGAATCAGGGTTGGAGAGGAGAGACAGAAAGAAAACAAACCCAAGGGAAGGTTGCAGTAAAGCTGAATTAAAATGTGGCATTAATAGTAAATGAGAAATGGACTCTGGAGTCACAGGTAAGCAAGCAGTTGGGTGAACAGGTTTAGTGCTTAAGACAGAAAGATGACTTGAAGAACTTTGGAAAGACTACGGGGTAGTGACAGGGTAGGTGTCATGTAGGGTATGATAGAACAGACATCATGAAGGGAATTTAAAAGCAAATCTGAAAAAAAATAAAAGAAAAAAAGTAAAAGCAAATCTGCTTTAGGCAAAGTAGTAAAATTTCCCCCAAGAAATCTTTAACACTAGGACCTACCCTTTGGACTTCTTTCAGTGTCTTCTACCCAATGTGGGCTACCCAGAACATTCTCTCTACCTCCCCTATTATAACTACACTTAGCTGCACTTTACTTGTATTCCTAAAGAGCAGACTGACATTAATTCTGAGACCTGAAGAATGGAAAAGCAGGCAGTGGAAATAATACCTGCAAAGACTCAGAGGTAGGAGAGTCCATCAGGTTCAAAGAAGTGAGAAGAGCCAAGTGGATGGAGAGCGATGAGGGGCTGAGGAGGAGAAGAGTAAGTGACCCCGGAGAACACCTATCCTATGGGACCTATAGACTGTGATAAGAAGTTTGAATTCTATTGTGTGACAGAATTACGATAAAGGGTTTTAAGCATGAAAATATAAAACATATATTTTAAATGCTCATTCTAGGTGCTACATGGGGACTGGATTGAAAAAGCAAAAGTGGAGGCTAGTAAACCATGCAAGGCTCTTACACTGGTGCAGGTGGGAGACACTGGGGCTTGGACCTGAAGGAAGCCATGGAGATGGACAGAAGTGTGGACAAAGTTGAGATGGGTTCTATAAGCTGCAGTGGCAGGATGTGCTGGTGGGTTGGATAGGGGCAGGCAAGAAGAGGGCTGCTGGCTTGAGTGGACTATGTGTTTTCAAGGAAATTCAGATTTCAAGATGATTCAAACACATCTCCAGTCCTACATTGGAAAGAAGGCATCATCTAAAAATGGGGTTTGCTTTTGGTCTTGAAAAGTGTTAAGGGTTTTCTGGGAGAAACAGAGGTACCGAATTAGCAGAGGGTAGTTTAGGGGACAGGAAGGTTGTGGGGAGACCTGACTAGAGCAGGAGGTATGTATTGGGATGAAGCAATGAGGCCAATTGGGATTTGGTAGGGCTAGAGCAGTGATGGCGAACCTATGACACGCGTGTCAGAGGTGACACTCGAACTCATTTTTTTGGTTGATTTTTCTTTGTTAAATGGCATTTAAATATATAAAATAAATACCAAAAATATAAGTCTTTGTTTTACTATGGTTGCAAATATAAAAAAATTTCTATATGTGACATGGCACCAGAGTTAAGTTAGGGTTTTTCAAAATGCTGACACGCTGAGCTCAAAAGGTTCGCCATCACTGGAGCACAGGCTTTGGAAACACAGATGTGCTGTGTTGGTGCTTATAAAACACATAATAGATAATAGAACTGCCCTTCAAAATTGCTGTGAGGATTAAATGGGATAAAGTAGATCTTATGCTCAGGCCTTAACACATAGTAGGACTTTAATTAATGTCCTATAATCATTGTTATTAATATTCTTATATATGTATAATATACAATACACAATCATACATTGTGTGCACGCACACACGTGGTGTGTGTGTGTGTGTGTGTGTGTGTGTGTGTGTGTGTATGTTTTGTGGAAGAACTGAAAGACAAGGGTGGAAATTTGGATTTGATATGAGAGAATGTGTGTTTTTTGCTGATGACATTTCCAGAGCAGAGAAGTGGTCCATTGAATGATATTTAAAGTAGGTAAATTCTGGCATTTGGGTCCAGAATGGTCTAGTGAGCAGCGATCCTCACTGAAAGACTCAATAGTCCAAGAGCAACGGCAGAATTTAGGGAGCACATACTCCACAGGCCGAGAATGTAGAGCGAGGTCCTCCTTCATCTACCAAAGGAGAGAGTGACCTCAATAGATGCATGAATTAAGAAAAAGTATGACTCCATGATAGAGGGTTTAAAGATTTTAATTAATAATCACTATGGCCTTACATTACAGAGCCTTTTCAAACATCTAAATTGGCTTCCTGAATTCTCAGTGTAGGAAGCACTTTTCATGTCACTTTGAGCCTCCTCTCTAGTCGAAGGAACTTATTTTAAAACTGTTTAAATCTTACAGTAAAGGGTAGCCATACTCTCTTTTATACCCGTTACCCTAGACCACATGTGGCTCTTTGGCCCCTTGAGTGTGGCTCTTCCTAAGCCTTAGGAGTACCCTAATTAAGTTAATAACAATGTACCTACCTATATAGTTTAAGTTTAAAAAATTTGGCTCTCAAAAGAAATTTCAATTGTAGTACTGTTGATATTTGGCTCTGTTGACTAATGAGTTTGCCGACCACTGCCCTAGAGTGTCAATTCCATTGTGTTATAATAACTGGTTTGATTTTAATACATAAGGGGGAGCTCCATCACTGAAATATAATATGAGGATTCTAGGTTTTAACAAGAAAACCGTAGGTTAGTAGGGGTGAGGGATTCAGTAGGAAGAACTTGATGAGTGCTTACTTTAAATATAAATCTTAAGAGGGAAGATACAAAAAATATATCATACTAGGGGCCCAGTGCATGAATTTGTACACCTTGAAAGGAACTGTGGGCAGTGAGGCTGCAGTGGGCACAGGGGTGGGTCTTGGCCCATCCTCCATGCACCCACATGGGCCCTCCCGCGGTGACCTCCCAGTCCCCTGTCTACCAGCAGTCCTGCTCCCACTGCCGCCGCTGCTTCCACATGCTGATGGCACAGAGTGATTGGGGCTGGCACCAGCAGCGGCTGCTGAATGGCAGCTGCTGCTCCGATCGCCCCTCAGGAGCAGAGGGAGATGGAGAAGCCCTGAGGGGCGATTGGGGCCTGCAGCTGCCACTTGCACCCACTGGCGCCAAGCAGGTGCGAGGGCCAGGCCAGATTGCATTGTGCGGGAGCAAAGAATTTCCAGTAACCACCAGAGGCTCACCCCAATGACAGCGGCTCATGGCCTGCCTTGGTCTGGTGCCCCTGCTCACCTGCTCCACCATCCTGCTGCGGCCAACGCCCGCCATGTTCTGCGCTCTGCTGCCTGCTGCCAATGCCCGCCATGTTCTGCGCTAACCCCTGTTGGTCAGTGCACGTCATAGTGACTGGTTGTTTAGTTGTTGGGTTGTTCCACCATTTCGTCTATTTGCATATTAGGGTTTTATATATATAGATATCCACAATCTAAGAGAATTAAGCATGATCTAAGGCAGTGGTTCTCAACCTTCTGGCCCTTTAAATACAGTTCCTCATGTTGTGACCCAACCATAAAATTATTTTCGTTGCTACTTCATAACTGTAATGTTGCTACTGTTATGAATCGTAATGTAAATATCTGATATGCAGGATGGTCTTAGCCAACCCCCATAAAAGGGTTGTTCGACCGCCAAAGGGGTCACGACCCACAGGTTGAGAACCGCTGATCTAAGGAAGCAAAAATCTGCCACATATGCACATGTTGAATGGAAGCCTCCATCAGCCCAGTTCCCCACAGGATTAGATTGGGTAGGGCCCCTGAAGACATGAAGCATGAATGAGAAATAATCTGTCGTTATGTCAACCACTGCGATGGTGCTTGCTGCCACTGCATAACCTAGCTTATTCTGACTGTCACTGTAAGCTTTGGACACTCACCTCCACAGGATTTCACTTTGTTTTAGGGCTCTGAGACGATGTTATGTCAGCTGAATAACACATTTAAAATAATAAATGTAATCGGGACTGTTTTTTAGGGTGTCCAATGTGCTATGCCGTCAGAAACAAAAATCTATTATTGGGTAATTTTATTCCACTTTTTGAGTGTGGGGGGAGATTTGTTTTTCTTGGGCATATGAATGAAACAGAAAATCTATATGAAGTTACTCCAGTTACATCTTGTTGGTTCAACATGTGAGTAGGATGCTAAGAAAGTAAAAATGAAGGATTTTATCCAGGATATTTTGTTTTAGTCTACGTCCAAAGTTTGCACCCACATCTGTACAATTATATTACCTTGTTTTTTTTAAAAGTAAAGCTTCAAGATATACTTCACATACCATACAATTCACTCATGTAGAGTGTACAATTGAACTGTGTGTGTGTGTGTGTGTGTGTGTGTGTGTGTGTGTGTGTTTTAGTATATTCACAGATTAAGTGCCATCACCACCACAGTCATTTTTAGAACACTTTATCACCTTAAAGAGAAACCTCATACCCTTTAGCACTTAGTCATCTATATTGTCATCTAGAAGGACTTTGGGGGGATCATCTGGTTGCATATGCCTTCTCTTCAGGGAAGAGCAAAATTATGACTTTTGTCTTACTAAAGTCCTCTTTTGCAAGAAAAATAAGGAAAATGATCAGGGCCTTTGCTCATGTGATTCCTTCTGCACAGGCCTCTTCCTTCCTCATGTTGAGAAGCTCATTTGCACAGAGAAGCCTCCTTGAGACCTCATTTAAGTTAAACTCCTCCTTTGCCTCCACTCTTGGTTCCTTTTCTCCACATCACATATGTTATTTTTCGCTTTAACTTAACATTATTCAGGTGCAATTTACATACAATAAAACATGTTCATTTTAAGTACGTAATTCAATGGTTTTGACAAATGTAACTACACTGCCAATGAAAATATAGCACATTTCATAACCCCCAAACTTCCTTCATGCTCTTCCAGATTTAATCTTCTCCACTTCAACCCCAGACCACACTTTCTGTCACTATAGATTATTTTGGTCTGTTCTGCAATTTCATGCTAATCATAATTCAAATTATTTGTGTGCTTATTTTCTTCTTTCTGTATCTATTACTAGACTTTTATTAAACCACTAGAGGCTCAGTACATGAAATTCATGCACGGGTGTGTGTGTGGGAGGTGGTGTCCCTCAGTCCGGCCTACACCCTCTCAAAATCTGGGACCCCTTGGGTAGGGTCCCTAGGCCTGGCTGGCAATCAGGGTCTATCAGGGCTTTCCTTCCCCTGGCTGCCGGCAGCTGGCCCTGCCCCTGCCGCTGGCCATCTGTGCGGTGCTGTCCCCACTCCCCCGCCACCAGTTGCCTCCCTTTGCAGGCGACAGGTGTGGGGTGCCATCGCTTGGCTGGCCTGGACCTCCCTCTGCGGGCCTATTAATGGAGGAAACCATGATAAAGGTCACATCCCTTTGCCTGTGGGCAAAATGTGCTATAATTTTGAACGAATGGGTAAAAATAGTCTCATTGACTTATAAATGTTTTGTAACTTTCAACTTCATAGATAAAGACATTTCTCAGGGCAAATCCGTGCCCTTGATAACAGGACATGAGATCAAGTCAAGTCATGTCTCCACTTCTAAAAACACTCGAGATTTGTGATCTACTAGCACTGTCATAACAACTCTGTTACTATTTGACAAAATATTTCTATTGCCATAATATAATCAAACCTTAAATCACACACCTGTGAACTGGCATCCCTCAGTCACGCTCAGGGAGGACACTGTCGCCTTGGGCGCTGAGCTGGGGTACAGAGACCCTTCCCCAGTTTTTCCTTGCTCCCTTTGCACGCCTTCATTTCCGGTTTTTCGGTGTCTGCATCCCCGTTCAGCCAAATTTCTAAATCTCTTTCCCTCTCAACTATCTAGGACACATGAGAATTAACCTACTCATGTAGATTACAGGGCCCCAGCCATTATTAACCTTAATATTGAAAGAAATACAGCTTTTTCGGTAGGAGAAGCAGAAATGCCCTTCCACTTGGCACCAATAGCAACATTGCATCAGCCGAGGAAACGTGCTTTTTAGGAAGTTCAGGCAATGCAAATGCTTGCTTACAGTCAGTGAAAAGTTCACATATATGATATTGCCGAATTTGTGGGCCCCTTTGAAACCATTGTATAATTGCATCCCTGAGGTTATTTTATAGCAGATCAAGGTACTGTCTCTTCTGTATTTTCATAATGCCCTTTGAATTATTGATTCGGTCCTGATATTCTCACCTTCCTTCCCAGTGGGTACCTGGTTGCTATTTGTTGAAGAACTGAACAGTTCAAATTTCATTCTTAAATATTGAACTCAAATGTACCCTACACCTCCTCTTTTTCAGATGTCAGGCTCTCTGCTTGTCCCCTGTTTGCAGGGCCAACATTTGCTTTAATGGGATTGAAGTGCCGAGTGAGCCTTGGCCATGACCTCACCCCTCTTCTTTTGAAGACGTTGCTCTTGTTGATGACACTGAATTTGGGAGGGTAGTCACCATTTTGGGGGAAGGAGGGAAGAAAGAGAATGGGATATAAATTCATAACCCGGCAAGTTAAAGAAATGCCTGAGGATTGGCTTGAACCTCGGGGGAGGCAGAAACAGGAGGCAGGTGGGGAGGAGCTGCTCAGAGCAGACAGGCCCTGACCTTTGGCTGGCAGCACAGTTTCTAGAGGCAAATGAACCTGTGTAAGAAAAGCTGGGCAACTGGGACACGTGCGCAGAACTGGTAACGTGTGAAGCTCTCTCATTTTGCTAAGCCCTGATGACACCCCCTTGCCAGATGGGGGTCACACTTTTCCAAGGAGGCTGGGAAGATCTCCATGGCTTTTCTCCTCCATTCCTCCCGAAACAGTCACTACTCTTCTCTTGACCCAAGCCAACAGGCAAATATTCAATTGCCCAGAATAATTTGACTCTGTTGATAAGTGTGCTTTTCAATCTGTTGGTCATGGGCCATTAAATGAGTCTTAAAATCAGTTGAGTAGATTCCAAGCAGCATTTAAAAAAGAAATCAAGCAGGGCAGAGAATAGACTATCTTAGAGTATATAGGGAGGGTGAATGATGTGTTGTGCAACTCTGTTTCAGCCCATGCATGTATATACCAGGTTGCAACATAAAATGTTTTTGGTGAGAAAAGTTTGAAAATCACTCTTTACAACAATCAATTTTCAGATAGCCCCTTAAAAACTTTTTATTGGGAATAATACCAAATGCACATAAAAGTAGTGACAATCGTCGTATCCTCATCTAGTTTCCAAATTGTCTTTTGTAGATGTTACAATCCTATTCATTTCCTTCAGTAATTTATTTTTATTTATTTGCTCCATCTTAGCAAATACAGGGGAGGTTTCAGTGAAAACTGAAGTAGTCTTCCTGATGGTGCAAGTTGTGAATGTTTTAGGTCAGCTGGGAGCCTTCGGAGAGGCCTCAGGGAACCACTGGAAAAAAAGATGTTTGGAGAGAGAAGTGAGGCAAACCTCACAGAGGCTGCGTGCACTGCCTCTCTGCCTTTTGGGGAAGGTAGTCAGGTCTGTCATCTGGTTTAGTTCAGAAGTTTCCCTCCCCCCTCCCCCTTTTACCCCATCCTCCTCGGAGGGCACCTGTCGAACCCCTTTGTTTTACAATTGAGGAAAGGGAGCTCTAGGGGTGGGAACTGCGTTACCCAAGAGAGTTTCTCATTGAGTCCTATCTCTTAGAGTCCCCATGTGATGCCAGGAGCCTCTCAATGGCTTTCTGATGCTTTGAAGATAAAAACCAAGTCCATTTTGTGGTTCACAAGACTTAAATGGTCTGGCCCTGTCTCCCTCTTCATTCCCATCTCTCTCCCCCATTCTCTAGCGACTGCCCTCTCTATGCCCACTTTACTGCCAGGCTCTTGCACATGCTGGTCTCTGCATTTAAGTGCTTCCTTTCTCCTGACTCCTGCACTCCCCACACCTTTCCTGAACTCATCACGGTTATAATTTATGTTTTTGTGAATGATTCTTTGATTAATATCTGACTTCCCTTCAGATAGTTCTGTGAAGACAGGAACCTTCTCTGTTTCTGCTCATCATGTCATCTTCAACACTTAACACCAGGCCTGCCATTCAGAAAATGTTAAAAATACTTCAGACACAATGAAAATGTCTTTGTACTCCTCCTCAACTCCCGACTCTGTTTTTCTTCCACTCTCCTGAAATTGGTGCCTATTCTTAAACCATGGGTCTGCGTTTTTTATACATTTACTGAATATCCACATATCTACTAAATATCCATGTAGAAAATACAGGCTATTGTTTCCTCTGTTTAATATTTATACCAATGAGTTATATTCTATTTATCCTCCAGCATGTTGCTTTTTTCATTTTTTCCATTCATCATTTAGTTTTTGGGATCTCTTTTTACTGAGATATATATATATATATACACACACACATATATATATTATTGATATATATATATTCATTTTAACTATGTACTAGATAGTGTGCGATCAAATGAATAAATCCCATTTTGATACTTCTGTCATTGAATTTTGTGATTTTTATTTACTATGCATTTCCTTTTGTTTGTTTTGTTTCCTTCTTTTACTGACAATTGTGGATTGAATTGTTGTGTCCTCCCAAAATTCATCTGTTGAAGCCCTAATCTCCAATGTATTTGGAGATAAGACCTTTGGGTCATTAGAATCAGGTGAGGTTATGAGGATGGGGTCCTCATGATGGGATTAGTGCCCTTATAAGAAGAGACACCAGAGAGCTTGCTTTTTCTGTCTCTTCTCCATGTGAGGCTACAACAACAAGGTAGCTGACTAAAATCAAGAAAGGGAGCATTCACTAGGAACTGAATTGGCTGGTATCTTGGTTGTGGACTTCTAAGAATTGTTAGAAAATAAATTTTTGTTGGTTAAGCCATCTGGCCTATGGTATTTTGTATGGCAGCTTGAGCAGACTAAGACACTGACTTCTACCAAATTGATGTCTTCACTACTAGATTTTTCTCTAGGAGGTTTTTTTCCTTTCCTAGCCTGGAAGTTTTACATTCCATTTTTATTCTTTTTGTGTTTACTCCTAAGCATTTAATATACAGTTAATGCAACACAATCTAAAGTTAATTTCTATGCCCCTCCTGTGACATTTGTCTTGGTTAAACCCCACTCACCCACATTAAGTATTTATAGTACTCACTTTTGTAAACAAGACTACTTTTTAAAATAATTTTTCCTCATATTTCAATAAATCACTCTGGGTTTAATTTCTTTCTTGATTGATAGTTCTTTGAAATGCTTTCAGCAAAGTTCTATGAGAGGAAACACTTTCTTTATCTCAAAATAATTTTTTGTACTCCCTCCTTAATATATTTGGGTATATAAGTTTATTAAAATAACTACAAGGCAGTGCTTATATTTTAAAGAAAAAACTACTGATCATCTTCTTTAGGTATTTGCATATTTTAATTTTTATAAGCTGAATATTATTTGTGTCATTTCTCAAAAGTTAAAACATACACAACAAAAGATATTAAATACTTTGATCACTGGCTCATCAAATAAATGCCAAATCTTCATGTATTCTGTTCATGTTTCTGCAAGATTTTCTTCAAGCAAACCACTGAAGGTGATACTGTTGCCATGATACCGTACCCGGAGTCCCCTTAGGTATTAAAATGGAGCAGTCCCCTCATTATAGACTCAGGTTTCGGCTGCTGTGGGCTACATTCATTTGTACAACCTCAATGCAAGTGTTGTCTTGCTTTCTGCTTAGCATTAGAAATTCTTCTTCCCAGTGATGGAATGTAGGGTCTGCTTTCATTTGAAATTTGAAGCTGGAGGGTGAAAGAATCATAGTCAGGACCCCTGCACCTGGGAAGTGTGGCTACATCCCTTCTCTACTTTCAAAGCAGATTTTCTTTTTAATGCAAGTGATGCTCCAATTGGCGTTGAGAACAGCATCTGTGCATGGGATGGAAATCCAGAGCACAATCAAGGTCCCCTCCTGAGTCGCCAGATTTCCAAGGACAGTCGTAAAACTTAGATTTCTAGGGAGAGAGCACAGCCCGTGACATTGAGCTAACATCACTTTTCTAGCTGCTTGGGGAGCTGGAGAAATCTGAATTCTGTTCACAAAGAGCTTCAGTTTGTCAGTTAGTCCATATTGCTATTTTATTTTTAGCAGATTATGTTTAAGTTCTTGTTCTTTTTGTTGGGTTCAGGTTTAACACCTCCCCCCTCCCCCAGCTTCTAGCACACTGCATCCCATCTCCAAATTAGCTCCTCCTCCTCATATGTGTAGTCAGTAGATTTCTTTAAGAGGAAACATACACACACACACACACCACCCCTGACATCAAAACCCATTGGTAACATGCACCTTCAAACTGGCCATAAGAAATTCAACAGAAAACAGACATTTTACTTTGTATTAAATATAGATATATCATTTTCAGGATTCCATTATTAGAAATACTAATGAATACTTCAGCATGAAAAATAAAATAGTGGGACCTTCAAGCAAACCACTGAAGGTGATACTGTTGCCATGACACCGTACCCGGAGTCCCCTTAGGTATTAAAATGGAGTAGTTCCCTCATTATGGACTCAGGTTTCAGCTGCTGTGGGCTGCATTCATTTGTAGCCTCTGCCTCACAGATGGAGGAGCACACACATTTACTCTCATTCACTTCAGAAATATTGCTAATAAGATAGAAAGGGGATTTTTAAATTAAGACAATTTATAAAGGCAAAGGGAATAGAAAACTGGAATGCAGACAGATAAGTGATAGTAACTAAGCAGTCAGCTATAGAAATTATCAGCAACCAGTTTATTTAACAACTTCATAGTTTCATGCAGCTGGACCCAAAAAAGTATCAGCTTAAGCATTAGATTTGTGTTGTGGTTCTTGGTTTAGCCATTTCCTAACTGTATGATTTGAGCAGATCACTTAAGTTCTCTAAGCCTCAAATTGGTAACAAGTAAAATGGAACATTTTATTCAGTCAACAAATAATTATTGAGCAATCCCCATGGGTCCTGTGGGTATAGAAATGAAAAATGTCATCTTTAACTTCAAGTCCAAGGCAGAAGGCAGACAAGAACACAATGGAGGAATGGAGGCTAACATTGAGTATCTACTATGGGGGCAGATAATATGTCATGTAATGCTCCCAGTAATCCAGTGGTATTACCTACTATTGGCCTTTACAGTGAAGGAAGTCAATGCTCAGAAAGGCTAAGTAATTGAACCCAAGTTGTACAATGAAAAAGGAAATAAGCTCAAATCTCTCATGCCCCATGTCAATCTCTTAAAAAACATGTGCCTCCTTAGAACACCACACCTAGACAAGGAAAAGGTTAAGGCCAGAACCGATTCCTGAGAGGAAGAGAGTGCCAGAAGGGAGTGTTGATGAATGGATTCTGGCCATGGAAAAATCTGGATACTTAGTCTCTATCTCCTGTACCAGTATCCTATGGCTGCTCTATTTATGAAGCTTCATTTAGCAAATATTTGAGTGCCTACTACATTTCACAGACTGTGCTAAGTACTGAAGGATATAAAGGTAAAAGCAAATCAAAACAAAAATAAAAGAGTTCCTGCTCTGGATAAGCTTACGGTCTATTGGTGAGGACAATCATTATACAGCATTGAAAATTACATGATAGATACACAAACATGCAGGGATGTGGGGGGAAGTAGGGAGAGTCTGCTTGCAGGACACAGCCGAGCTGAGTCTGGAGGAACAAGCAGGGATTAGGAAAAGGCTGCAGGAGCAACTAGGTTATATTTTGTACAACACAGCTGACATAAAAAGAAATTAAATAAGGATATATGCTGAATCGGTCAGGGTCCCAGTAGGGAACACATGACTCACTCACCTGGGATATTTGAAGACACTTCATAACTGTTTGAAGCAGACTTAAGAGAACCAATGAGAGATACTGAAACACCCAAGGTCTAGCAACAGTGGGAAGCTATTACTATCCCAAGACTTAAAGGGACAGGGAAACTGGCCATAAGAAATTCAATAGAAAGCAGACATTTTACTTTGTATTAAGTATAGATACACCATTTTCAGGATTCCATTATTAGAAACACCAATGAATACTTCAGCATGAAAAAATAAAATAGTGGGATCTCTGCCTCACAGATGGAGGAGCACACACATTTACTCTCATTCACTTCAGAAATATTGCTAATAAGATAGAAAGGGGATTTTTAAATTAAGACAATCTATAAAGGCAAAGGGAATAGAAAACTGGAAAGCGGACAGATAAGTGATAGTAACTAAGCAGTCAGCTATAGAAATTATCAGCAACCACTTTATTTAGCAGCGTCATAGTTTCATGCAGCTGGACCCAAAAAAGTATCGGCTTAAGCATTAGATTTGTATTGCGGTTCTTGGTTTAGCCGTTTCTTAACTGTATAATTTGAGCAGATCATTTAAGTTCTCTAAGCCTCAAGTTGATAACCAGTAAAATGGAACAGGGTTGTCAAGGGCGAGGGGGAAAAAGGGGACACATATGTAATACCCTTTGTAATACTTTAAGCAATGAAAAAAATAAAAATTAAAAAAAAATTATTGAGCAATTCCTGTGGGTCCTGTGGGTACAGAAATGAAAAATGTCATCCTTGACTTCAAGTCCAAGGCAGGAGGCAGACAAGAACACAATGGAGGAATGGAGACTAACATTGAGCATCTGCTATGGGGGCAGATAATATGTCACATAATGCTCCCAGTAATCCAGTGGTATTACCTACTATTGGCCTTTACAGTGAAGGAAGTCAATGCTCAGAAAGGCTAAGTAATTGAACCCAAGTTGTACAATGAAAAAGGAAATAAGCTCAAATCTCTCATGCCCCATGTCAATCTCTTAAAAAACATGTGCCTCCTTAGAACACCACACCTAGACAAGGAAAAGGTTAAGGCCAGAACCGATTCCTGAGAGGAAGAGAGTGCCAGAAGGGAGTGTTGATGAATGGATTCTGGCCATGGAAAAATCTGGATACTTAGTCTCTATCTCCTGTACCAGTATCCTATGGCTGCTCTATTTATGAAGCTTCATTTAGCAAATATTTGAGTGCCTACTACATTTCACAGACTGTGCTAAGTACTGGAGGATATAAAGGTAAAAGCAAATCAAAACAAAAATAAAAGAGTTCCTGCTCTGGATAAGCTTACGGTCTATTGGTGAGGACAATCATTATACAGCATTGAAAATTACATGATAGATACACAAACATGCAGGGATGTGGGGGGAAGTAGGGAGAGTCTGCTTGCAGGACACAGCCGAGCTGAGTCTGGAGGAACAAGCAGGGATTAGGAAAAGGCTGCAGGAGTAACTAGGTTATATTTTGTACAACACAGCTGACATAAAAAGAAATTAAATAAGGATGGATGCTGAATCGGTCAGGGTCCTAGTAGGGAACACATGACTCACTCACTTGGGATTTTTGAAGACACTTCATAGCTGTTTGAAGCAGACTTAAGAGAACCAATGAGAGATACTGAAACACCCAAGGTCTAGCAATAGTGGGAAGCTATTACTATCCCAAGACTTAAAGGGACAGGGAAAGAAATAAAATTACCAGAGACAGGCTGTGAGTTCTGGGAGCCATGGAAGAACCTACAGGCAGGAAGAGATACAGCCAAAACTTCACAGAGCAGAGAGGAGTAAATGCCCAGACCTCTCACCCCTTCCACTCTTCAATCTTCTGCCAGGGCCTCCCATGGGCCAAACCCACATGCAAACCCAAAGTCTCATTCTGTGGACATCAGCCTCCCAGGACATAGAGCAGGCTGAGAATGGAAATGAGGGGGTGGGAAAGCTGAACAGGAGAAAATTTGGGAGGAAATAATAAGCCTATCATCAGTATTTTTGCTTCTAGGTGTCTCTGGGGTATCCCTGAGGAGATGCCCAATAGATTGTGTGATACAGAGGTTTGGATCTCAGCAGAAAGTTCTGGGCTGCAGACAGAGCTTTACGGGTCATATTCCAGTTGGATGGTGACAAATTTTGTCTACTCAAGGGTTGTTGGGAGGACTACATATGATGCTAGTGCTTTTAAAAGTGCCCTGCATTAATATGCATTTAGTGATCCTCAGAGATGTTACAGTAGTTCTTGCAGCTTTTGTACTTAACTAGTAGTAGCTTGGATATTTCTTCAGTAGGTTGACAAGACATATGAAATTATAGGGAAGAGGAGAAAAAACAAACTGCCCTCTATTTTCTCAACATGGACTAAATCTATTAAATCTCTCTGTCATATTCAGTACATCTACACTAAAAAAAGACAAACATGCAAATTGACTGTACCTTTGCTATGCCTTAAGCCACACCCACCAGACAATCAGAGCGACTATATGCAAATTAACCC
>NW_005371823.1:1990044-1991498 GCF_000412655.1 Myotis brandtii | reverse complement strand
GGCAGGAAGAGATACAGCCAAAACTTCACAGAGCAGAGAGGAGTAAATGCCCAGACCTCTCACCCCTTCCACTCTTCAATCTTCTGCCAGGGCCTCCCATGGGCCAAACCCACATGCAACCCCAAAGTCTCATTCTGTGGACATCAGCCTCCCAAGACATAGAGCAGGCTGAGAATGGCAGAGAATGGAAATGAGGGGGTGGGAAAGCTGAACAGGAGAAAATTTGGGAGGAAATAATAAGCCTATCATCAATGTTTTTGCTTCTAGGTGTCTCTGGGGTATCCCCGAGGAGATGCCAATAGATTGTGTGATACAGAGGTTTGGAGCTCAGCAGAAAGTTCTGGGCTGCAGACAGAGCTTTACAGGTCATATTCCAGTTGGATGGTGACAAATCCTGTCTACTCAAGGGTTGTTGGGAGGACTACATATAATGCCAGTGCTTTTAAAAGTGCCCTGCATTAATATGCATTTAGTGATCCTCGGAGATGTTACAGTAGTTCTTGCAGCTTTTGCACTTAACTAGTAGTAGCTTGGACATTTCTTCAGTAGGTTGACAAGAGATATGAAATTATATAAAAGAGGAGAAAAAACAAACTACCCTCTATTTTCTCAACATGGACTAAATCTATTAAATCTCTCTGTCATATTCAGAATATAAATTTCTTGCTTAAGTCATTTATTTTTTTACTGCTTTAAGGATTGTACTAAGTGATAAATATAAAATATAATACTATAAAATAGAATTCTAAGGTTTTCTAAATGAAATAATTCACATACTTTTGTAAACATAATATATCAGGAATTAAATGCTTTTTTGCTGTTGTGAAGCAGTACTAAGATACTAAATGATAAGATACTAAAATATGAAGCAAACACAGGTGGTGGTATTGTTGATGTTGTTGATGCTGTTATTAGAATAACTAGAGGACCAGTGCACAAAATTTGTGCACTCAGAGGGGGGTGGTGTCCCTCAGCCCAGCCTGCGCCCTCTTGCAGTCCAGGAGCCCTTGGGGGATGTTTGACTGACAGCTTAGGCCCACTTTCCGTGACCCCAGCTTCTGGCTGAGAGGTGCTTCCCCTGTGGGAGTTCACTGACCACCAGGGGGCAGCTTCTGCTTTGAGTGTCTGCCCGCGGTGGTCAGTGTGCATAATATTGACTGGTCCTTCCACCATTCAGCTGATTTGCATATTAGCCTTTTATTATATAGGACTAGAGGCCCGGTGCACAAAATTGGTGCAAGGAGTAGACTCAGCCCAGCTTGCACCCTCTCCAATCCGGGACCCCTTGGGGGACATCCCTCTCACAATCCAGGACCGCTGGCTCCTAACTGCTCACCTGCCTGCCTGCCTGATTGCCCCTAATTGGCTCCCCTGCCAGCTTGATCACCCCTAACCGCCTCTGCCTGCCAACTTGATTGCCCCCCCCTGCTGGCCTGGTCACCTGCAACTGCGTC
>NW_005371823.1:1978440-1989760 GCF_000412655.1 Myotis brandtii | reverse complement strand
GCCTGGTCACCCCCAACTGCTCCCCCTGCTGGCTTGGTTGCTCCTCACTGCCCCCCCTGCTGGCCTGGTCGCCCCTCACTGCCCCCCTCTGCCAGCTAGGTTGCTCCTCACTGACCCCCTGCCAGCCTGGTAGCCCCACACAGCCTGCTGCTCAGTCATTTGGTCATCCCTCACTAACCCCCCTGCTGGCCTGGTCACCCCATGCAGCCTGTTTGGTCGTCCATTCGGTTGTTTCGGATGTGATGGCCCCTGGCTCTTTATATATATAGATATATTCTTAGGAAATACATTTTGAATGAAAGGTGAACCTTTCCTGTATGACCTATCCATTCATCAGAAAGGCTATGTGGATTCCATCTCATCCTATCAACACACACACACGCACACACACCCCGCCCCCCCAGTGTAATAGTGACATATTTCAGAGCGCCTCTTGCGTATCACTTGGAAGGTCACTTGTGTCCATTAGGGCATGCTGCCTGTGCATAGAATGTTTTAGGAACTTACCTGCCACTGGTTGTTATTTGCTCTGGGGCTAGCAAATATGTTTATGAATATCCTCAGTGATAGCAAACCCAGTCTTGGAAGAGGAGTTTGATTTTGCAAATGGCCAAAAGTCATTGGAGATTAATGGAACAACGCAAGGAAGCTTTCCTTCCACCTTGAACACTGGAGGAGCAGAAGAAACCTGAACCTCAGCTCGCAGTTGCCAAGAAACTACATGATGCAGGTGCAAGTTGTTTTCTTACTCATCTTTTAAATCCAGATTCATGAAAATATGTATTTTCAGCAGCCACTAATGGAAATAAATTGGTAATTAAGCTGGCTCATACAACTTGCAGCAAAGCACGAGGTGTGATTTTTCAAGTCATGAGGATTTTCTTACATGCTAACAAGAGGTTCTACAGACAATTCCAAAAGAGGAGCCTCAGAAATAGTTTGTTATTGAATCAAATTTGCAGTAAGTTTACATTCTCCTAGGGAGACAACTTTTACTGGTGTTCTGCCTCCCAGGATTTGTTTATCAACAACAGCGTTAATCTCCTTAGTCCTATTTTATAGTTGCACCATCTTTAAACAATATTATTTTAAATCAGTGATGGCGAACCTATGACACGCGTGTCAGAGGTGACACGCGAACTCATTTTTTTGGTTGATTTTTCTTTGTTAAATGACATTTAAATATATAAAATGAATATCAAAAATATAAGTCTTTGTTTTACTATGGTTGCAAATATCAAAAAATTTCTATATGTGACACGGCATCAGAGTTAAGTTAGGGTTTTTCAAAATGCTGACACACCGAGCTCAAAAGGTTCGCCATCACTGTTTTAAATGAATGGCCTAAATCTCAGGAACTTTCCAAACACTAATGTCTTGACATCTCTTCCTCCTACAGAAAACCCCACCCTCCATCTAGACTTTGCTCTGACCCCTGTGGAACTACATAACTCAGGCAAAACATGGGTTTCTAAGGCAAAAAAAAAAAAGAAAAAAAGAAAAAAGAAAAAGAAAAAGAAAAAGATGCACAGGAACCCTGGCCTCCCTAATTGGGAGACCCATCCTTACCATTTCCTAGAAATTGCTAAGTGCCAAGGGGCTACCTTCCATAATTTGTTTACTGTGCTCAGGGATGAGCATATGTGAGGTATCACAATTCAACTGATCACAGAGGTATTTATGTTGGCCATTGCAATCAGGGCCTATTTGTTTCCTACATAATTAAAGAGGATTATGAATTTTGGATGGTTCCTGAAAATTCATCTAGCTCATTTCTCTGAGAGCACACGGAGTTAAATACCAAAGGTGATTCCTTGGCACAGCCAGAAATTCCCCGGGAAGGATAGTAAGTGTGTATGGGTTATGTGACTGTAATCCATCAGCAGTGGCAGTGGTGTCACGAGTTTCCCTGCATCCACTCTTGCCCACCCCCTCCAGTGTATCCTCTCAATAATACAAATGGATTGAGCTTTAAAAAACAAACCTAATCGTGTCACAACCCTCTTACAAGCCTTCAAAGCTGCACATTCCTTCCAGGGAAAATGCCAACATCTTCACTCTGACTTACCAGGCTCTGTGTGCTCAGACCCCTGCCTGCCTCTCCAGCCTGTCTTAAACCTTCCCCCAGGACTCTGGGAACCAGACAGGGGGACCTTGCCGGTCCCTGCCTGCTGTCCTCCAGCTCAACATTCTTCTCTTCCACCCCTTTCACCTGCTTTACTGTTATTCTCCCCTTAGATCTAAATAATGCTTTTCATAACTGACCCTTCTCCACAAAGCAAGTCAGCCTCTCCATGCCCCCTTATATACTCAGGGCTGTGTATCTGAGTTATCCATTGGTAGTACTTATCACAGCTTTAATATTACACATGAGCATTTGCAATTATTTGATTTATCTGGATATGTCTCTCCTACTAGATTTTAAACTCCATGAGATCAGGGACCATAATGTTTTGCTCACGACTATATCTCCCTGGCACACAGCAGGCAATAAATAAGTCTTCTTTGAACAAACAAATAAATGAAAGGGTCAAGAATCTGTATGTGCAAAGATAAATATTAATGGGTTGGTGGGGTTTGGTTGTAGCAGTGCATATATACACACAGTAGATACATGTACACATCTATTGATTTTCTAATGTATATTATAGGAAGATAAAGGGGGGAGACAGAACATAACTAGTTGATAAAGAGTGAGTACCATGCTATTCATTTGTACATCCATCTTTCAGTCACTATTGTTCATTCAGATGCCACAAGATAGAAAAAATTTTTATTTGAACAGTTGGCACTATAATTTCCCTTAGGAGGAAAATTGTCTTGGTTGCAACGACAACACAAAAGACTGTGGTATTTAGGTCAATAAGTGGGTCCCCTTTCCCCCTTCCCTACTCCACCCAGCAATGGCAGAAAAATATAGTCTAAGCATGTGGCTTTCTGGCCTGTTGCAGAGATGAAGTTTAGAGAAACTAGAGGAAAAAGTGACTAGCTCAGCTCTTAGGTGCTCTTGGGTGAGTCCTCTCAAATGCCAATTGTCACAACTTGGTTATTAATATGAACTATATGACAGACATTTTATTATTATTTATTTATTTTTTAAATTTACTTTTTTTGTTGAAAGTATTGCAGATATCCCTCTGTTTTTTTCCATTGACCCCCTCCACTCAAACCCCCCACCCCAGGCCTTCATCACGCTATTGTCTGTGTACATGGGCTATGCATATAAGCTCCCTGGTTAATCTCTCCCCCCTACTCCCCACCCCCACCTTCCCTCTGAGATTTGTATGATGGGCATTTTAAAATAGAGACCACTAACATATAAACTGACATGGGCAAGTACACATTTGACTAAAACATTGACATTATAGATATTAAGCAGTAAAATCAGAACTTTATTGTAAGCAATGACACATCTGAATTATACGCTTACCTTTTTGGAAGACCATCCCACCTCTGCATGAAATAGGAAGAATAATTAATTATTGACATCAGGATGGATGCAGTGATGCTGGGGAACAAACTACATGGCCTGTTCTTCTTGTGCTCTGACTAAAAGATATAATCGGATGCAATCATTTCATTAATACACACATGGCCCTGTAATGGAAATACAGAGGACCAGATGGCCGGGAGTGGATTGAGATGAAAAGAGATGGGTGTTTGCAGTTTAGCAACTAACTACTTAGCCTGTATGGATTATACTAAATACTTATAGAACCACACAACACATTTTCAGAATGAAATTCCGGCTTTGTGTCTAGAAACACTATCCCCAGCAGGAGGAGCGCGCCTGCTTTACTGGACTGCAGTAGGCAGGGCTGCTTGTGCCTAAGTAGTTGGTGGCATTACTGCAGTAGTGCTCAAACTTGCCTGCATATTGGAATCACCTGGAGAGGCTTAAAACAAACAAACAAACAAACAAACAAAAAAAAACCAACATATGGGGCTCACTTCCAGAAATGCTAATTTAATTGGTCTGGGATATAACCTAAGCATTGAGATTTTTCAAAGCTCCCTGGGTGATTCTAAGGTGCAATAAAATTTAATAACCATTGCATTAATGTGATTCCTGTATTTCCACATGTAGGAACACTTTATAGATCAATAAAAGGAGCAAGAGCTTGTAGTGTGATTTGGGAGGGCTCAGAACAGCCCTTGCCCCAAATAGCTATTCTCTCCTCTGTAGTGTTTGGAAAACTACCTAGAAAAATTCATTTCTTTGAATGAAGACTTTGCAACTTAAATGAGGATAATTCCTTTGAGAAGGATAATACATTAAGTGGTTATCAGTTATTAACACCCTGGTGTGCTTGCTTACCAATTACTTTCCTTTAGGGTGGTGGAGTAAGGGGCAGGAGTGGGGGAAGTTCAGTGGTGGGAGCTCAGAGATCAATAGGCTGTGGGTTCAAGGCAGGTTCCAGGGATGGGAGATTAGCCCAAAGACAGTCTGTAATCAGGATGGAATGCTGAGTTTACATCCAAAAGAGAAATTTGGCCCTAACTCATTTTGCTCAATGGATAGATTGTTGGCCTGTGGACCGAGGCGTCCCAGGTTCAATTCCAGTCAAGGGCAAGTACTTCGGTTGCAGGCTCCCTGGCCCGGGCTAGTACAGGAGGCAACCAATCAATGTGTTTCTCTCACATCAATATTTCTCTCTGTGTTTCCCTCTCTCTTCCACTCTCTCTAAAAACCAATGGGAAAATAATCCTCCGGTGAGGATTAAAAAAACAAAAAGAGAGAAATTTGGTGTGAGGGTTCTGAAGGTCAGAGAAGACTATGAATCAGATCAAATGAACAAGTTAAAGTCTGTGCTCTTGGCAAACCTTTGGCTGACTGTCAGAATACTGTAGCAAGGGAGAGGGACATGTGGTGAGTAATGAATGAGTGATAGCCCCTTTCCACTCTCATCTCGGCTCCAGAAACAAGGGGCTCTCCATCCTAGACTTGGGCTTTGGTGCCCAAGAAGGATCAAAAGGCAGGTAGGAAATCACAAGAGCCTCTGGGCTGAGTAATACCTGAGCCTCCAGCTTCCTGGCAAAAACAGGAATTGGTTGAATTTCAGGAGGTCATGTTACCAGGCAACCAACCAGGAAAATCAATGTATGTATGATTATAAAAGTAAAGAAGAACATTGAAAACAAGCTCCACGTCTTAGAGAGGGTGCCTTTCGGGATGAATTTCAATTCTACATAATTATCTTGACTGTAGATATGAAGCAACAGAATGAATCCAACTTTTAGCAGCACACTCTGAGGTAGAAGCAGCACATGTGGGAACTAACATATGTTCTCCCAGCTTAACAATCCGCCAAAGGCAGGTCCTACCCATGTGCACTTACCTGCAATTTCCTCATCTCATTTATACAGACTGAAAACGCACTCAGCAGGAAGCCCAGCTATACCCAGCATGGCTGGAATTCTAGCTGGACAGTGACAATGAGCGGGTGCCCCGACTCTTCTGAATGACTTTTGAATAGTGCTGACTTAAAAGAAACCTCTCCCTGCAGGTTTAATAAGCCCCCCTGGGAAGCTGCTGATGTGAATGGGAATCACAACTTGACATAAATGTGAAAGATTATGTGTCCACAGGGCTGATTTGATTCTTACTGGAGTGTTCATTTATTTGCTGTGATTTCACACATCTGCTTTGGCCACAATGTCTTATTACATTAATCCCTGTGCTATCATTACACATAGGTATATTCTCTATATACAAGGTGGGTGGAGAATGAGGAATTTGTACATGTGATTTTTAAAAAAAGGGTTACATCGCCTTTTATTCAAAGGACTAGCCAGCAGAAAATGTTAGATTGCCAGTATTTGGAATCACACTCCTTGGGACTGAGACACAGTTTGGCATTTGGGTCCATAGATTGCAGAATAGCTTTAAAGGTAACAGGCTCAGGAGCAGCCTAGGCCACACAGAGGGCCTCTACTTATGATCGATGGGTTGGGCAGATTTACTCCTGTAGGAAATGTCTCTAAATTTTGTCTGGACAGCAAAATCAAAAGTCTTTCTGCTCAATATTTTAGCTAGGGCTTAATAAGGGAGGAAATACAAGAGAAGAAAGGAGAAAAATCACTTTGCAGCAAAGAGGAGATTTCATTTGCCACTTTGTTCTTTTACTTTTCACAAGACAGGGTGGGTTTGGCCTGTCAGAAGACAGTTTGATGGTTTCATTAGGAAACAGATGTATGTAGGCCACGGTGGGGAGATAAAGCTCAATTAATCCTCGCTGTTTGTGAATGAAATGTGGAGGGCTTTAACAGAGGGGCCAATCTCATACTGAATGCTGTCCTGGAGCCACACAAATCCCAGGAGGCTACATATGCTGGCACTTCCTGGAGCCTATGCACCCAGGGCTGTGACCAGCTTTCTGCATCCGCCTCTCCGATGCTACAGTGCAGGGCTTGCAAGCTCAGCAGCGTTCTTTATGTTCGTTCAGCAGGTGTTGGGACCACAGAGAGGGAGAGCAGCGCAAAGTAAGAGCAGGGGTTAGTGTAGCAAGAAGGCTTTCGAATGAGGGATCCAGGCTGCTCCAAGGATGGAGGGACTTGCATGTGGCAAAAGGAAACCCCTTTCTCCTCTTGGTTTGAATGAACTTAGGTCCTGAGGGAGCCAGGACCCACCTCTATTTAGGGATCATGCAGCTTTCCCATGCTGAGGGGGATAGAGACCAGAGTCGCTCTCCTACTCCTGCAATAAACTTCAGATTCCACAAGCAGACACTATGGAACGCACCATGAAGCACACCCTCCACTCCCCAGGACTTTATGGTCCAGGAAAGGGAAGGTCAACTGATTCACTTTCATTCTTACATCTTATACAAAGTTCCTGGGGAGGGTTCATTTATTGAAGATTTGAAGCTGCAATGTTAACAGGGTCACCTGGGAATCTGTGGTTGAGAAGAGAAGGAGGTTCTAAGCACATATAAGGTAAGAGCTAACCCAGATACAGCCATTCAGTAACCTGTTAGTAACTCTCCACTCCCTGTATTAGAATATTCAACTGTGCCCTCCGTTATGTGCCTTTACAGTTTTTCCCACTAAATGGGAGAATATTTCCCTGCTCTATTAATGAAAATTACCATGTGGTCAGACATGGCTTTGCAGAGCCAACAATCCAGGCAGTAATTTCCTTTAGATACTTGCAGGTGGCTATGCCCTCATGAACCAAACAACCCTAATTCCCCTTTTCTTTTTCAAAGGTCACATTTTCCATCTTTTAAAATTATTTGGTCCTCAGGAATGTTTGAGATCTTGCTCCCTGGCATATGTAATCAGTTTGGCTCAAATAAACTCTTTTTTAAAATTAATTAATTTTTAAATATATCTTTATTGATTTCAGAGAGGAAGGGAGAGGAAGAGAGAGACAGAGACATCAATGATGAGAGAGAATCATTGATCTGCTGCTTCCTGCATGCCCCACACTGGGGATCAAGCCCACAACCTGGGCATATGGCCTGACCAGGAATCAAACCCTGATTTGTGGTTCATAGGTCAACACTCAACCACTGAGCCATGCCTACAGGGCTAAAAAAATTTTTTTTTAAAAAAATTATTTGGTCTTCTTCTCTAAGACTCTTAAAGAACACTTGCCTCATAGCTTTTTCCTTAGCTACTTGTCTGACTTTAGGCAAGCCACTTAATTTGGGGGTCAATTTTAACATCTGTGAAATGGAATGGTTTGGATTTCCTGATTTCTATCCTGCCTTAATACTCACAGAAGCAAAAGTACTCAACTTCTTGTTGTTATCAGAGCCAATGGAAAGAACTTAATGAAAATGCAGGTAGTTAAACCTCACTTCCATAGATTTTAATTTAGCAGGTTTTGGGTGGGACCCCAGAATCTGTATTTTTAATGAGTATCCCCAGATGATGCAATGTTTATCCTGTAAGTTCCATTGTTTTTTACCCAAAATAATTACACTAATAGAATAAGTGAGTTTTAAGTAAGAGCTAGAGGAAAGAACTTCCCAGGTGACTTAAATGGGGATTTTCAATCAGAGGGGACTTAAGACAGTAAGAATCTAGCTGGATGAGACAATGGCCCTATTAGAGCAAGTTATTAATTGAAAGCAGCATTGATTGGGCTCAAAAAGGGAACACAACATCATAAGTGTAAAACAACTTACGAGTGATTTTTAAAAATAAAAACAGTTAAGCCTGATTCGCTTGCCTCAGTGGTTGAAGATCACCTCTGAATCAGGAGGTCACGGTTGGATTTCCAGATCAGGGCACATGCCTGGGTTGTGGACTCTATCCTACAGTAGGGGGCATGCAGGAGGCAGCCAATTAATAATTCTCTCTCATCATTGATGTTCCTTTCTCTCTCTTCCCCTTCCTCTCTGAAATCAATAAAAATATTTTTTAAATAAATAAAAATAAAAACAGTTAATTGTTTTCAAAGTGTGGTGGGGATAATAGGTTTTAATCTAAAAACAGGCTACCAAATTTAAGAGTTGAGTCTTTTCAAATATAGGTTCTGTGTACAGGTGCTTTTGTGTGTTTATACACATGCATTATGTATACATGTGTTCATATGTTGAATCTATAGGACATATTAAAGTACTAGAGGCCCGGTGCACAAAAATTTGTGCACTCGGGGGGGTGGGGAGTCCCTCAGCCCGGCCTGTGCCCTCTCGCAGTCTGGGACCCCTTGGGGGATGACCACCTGCTGGCTTAGGCCTGCTCCCCGGGGGAATTGGGCCTAAGATGGCAATCAGACATCCCTCTGGCAGCCTGGCAGCCCTCGGTGGATGTCCACTTGCCCGCGGGGAGCAGACCTAAGCTGCAGTCGGACATCCTTAGCGCTGCTGAGGAGGCAGGAGAGGCTCCCACCACCACTGCTGTACTGGCAGCCATCAGCCTGGCTTGTGGCTGAGCAGAGCTCCCCCATGTGGGAGCAACTGACCACCAGAGGGCAGCTCCTGCATTGAGCGTCTGCCCCCTAGTGGTCAGTGTGTGTCATAGTGACCAGTCATTCCCAGTCTTTCTGCTGTTAGGGTCAGTTTGCATATTACCCTTTTATTATATATGATAGAGGCCTGGTGCACAGGTGGGGGCCGGCTGGCTTGCCCTGAAGCGTGTCCCGGATCAGGGTGGGGGGTCCTGCTTGGGTGCCTGGCCAGCCTGGGTGAGGGGCTGATGGCTGTTTGCAGCTGGTCACACCCCCTTCAGGGTGGGGGTCCCCACTGGGGTGCCTGGCCAGTCTGGGTGAGGGGATGAGGGCCGTTTTCAGGCTGGCTGGGGCTGAAGCTCCCAGCCTCTCCTTTTTTTCTTTTCTTTTTTTTTTTTCTGGGATTTATTTACCTTCTATAATTGAAACATTGTTGCTTTTAGGCTCTGAGCCAGGCTGCGGCAAGCGGGGAACCTTGGCTTCCTCCATCAGTGGAGCAAGCAAGCCTCATGTTCGCTTCAGCTGCGTGGCTGCCGGCCACCATCTTTGTTGGCAGTTAATTTGCATATTGCCCTGATTAGCCAATGGGAAGTGTATCGGAAGTATGGTTAATTACTCTTTTTGTCTTTTATTAGATAGGATAATTCACAATAATAAACTAATTATTAACAATGTAGTCATAGCCTAGTGCTTGAAAATTGCATTATAAGAATATTTGAAATATATCTGCTGCAATTTATGCTCTTAAGATATCATCTTTAAGAATCTGGAAAAGCCACATGTGTAGAACATCATGATTTTGAGTTGTGTAGCCTTTTTTCAGACATTTAAAAATGTTAAACAGATTTCCCGTGGGACTTTCTCACTCATTCATTCACTCCCTGCTCAAGATCTTTTACTCCAAAAGTGTCTGCCAGCAAAGGCGGGAATATAGGGAGGCAGAGCCTAAGGGACAGGGGGGAGCCTGAAAAAACACACCAAGTCTGAGTTGGGGGACCACCATTCCATTTGGAAGCTGATTGGACAATCGATTATCCATCTCCTTTTTTGAACAGGCTGAAGCTCTAACCACTGAACACACAGGCCAGGGCAATCATCCATCTCCATTTTTGCACCTCCTCCCTGCCCTGCGGGAAATAAAAAGTGCCCACTTTAGCCCTAATGTTCCATTTACAAACTCTACCTTTCTCCACTTTTAGTGGGCTCTTTTACTTCTTTGCAGTGAAAAGCTGCTTCCTTGGGGTAAAGGTGTCAGGCCTAGGAGAGATCTTACTGATCCCTCTTACACCGAAGCTTGGGTTGTGCCTTTGAACTCTGCACTTTATGCAGACATGCATTGTTAATAGACTCAAGCCCATGCCATGTGCCCATCTTCCTTGTCCCGGCCACCAGCTTGGTTGCTCTTGAACTGAAGGCTCACGGTGGTGTGGTTTATGTAATACTGCTATGTGCCATGATCACTGTGGATAAGTAAGACTTCATCAGATGCCTAGAATGAGTTAGCAACCCTTTCACAGCTGTATTTTTAAAAAGGTGACAACTACCTACCCATTTGGTACATGGAATATTCCCAACTGCTGGGTCTCCTAATACTGACCCGGAGCTCATTAGCAGCCTGGTGTGATTGTTTCCATTTTCTAGAGACCAATTAAGCAGTTGCTCGACAGAACTCACAACAAAAATGTAAATTTAAAAACCTGCTGGTGGAGGGGAGGAAGCCAAGGCAGGTGGGCTAGGGAAAGAGGAGTTTGGGTGAGGATGTGAGCGGCTCTGTTTCTGCTAGTGGAGTACTGGGCCTCCTTGAGCTCAGAGTCCACCACAGTTTACCTGAGAAGCACCCCCTCCCCCCATAAATAAATAAATAAATAAATAAATAAATAAATAAATAAAAAAGAAAAGAAAACAGCAGAGACCTTTAATCATGACCACCCATTGGCCCACGCAAGACACCTAATTACAGACTAGTGCCAAGACCCCCCTCCTCAGAGGCAGCTTCACACCAGCGTTTCAGCTTCAGCCTAAATGGACTGTGTGTCATCAAGCTTCCCACACCCCTGCACCGGATCCACGGAGGCATCAAACCGCAGGCACATTCTGCGCCATGTAGTCCGTCCTCTCAAGGGAGATTGAAAAACGTCCTACCGTCGTCCCCATTCGCCTTCCCCAACCAGCATCTCCCTTTAGAGAGGGAATTTCTGTTGCCTCCTGGAAGACAAAAAAGCAAAAGATGAGGTTTGTACATAGCGAGAGGCTAAACTACCTACTTCGGTCCCTCCCCGCTCACCCACGCGTCTGCTCCCGGCCCCGCCTCCTCCTGCAGGGGGCCGACGGTCAGGTGAGGTTACCTGGGCGCTGGAGAAGCCCCGAGGGGCGGTGCGATCCTCTTTCGGAGTCGCCCCACTCCCCGCCCCCAGGGCCGCA
>NW_005371823.1:1951318-1978096 GCF_000412655.1 Myotis brandtii | reverse complement strand
TCGCCCGGGCACGGTGGGCTCAAAACCTGAACCCCGGACGGCGCGGGAGGTCGTGCGGGTTCTCTGGACCGCGCCAGCTGCCCCATCAGCCGGGGTGCGCTTGAATTTCTTTCCCCATTTTTCTATTTTAAGTACAATAAACGGGAGAGGAGATTCGTGGATTTTTTTTTTAATTGTTTGCTTCTTTAATTGCGGGGCAATTCGCTCCCAGCGGGGACGTGCGGCCCGGGGTGGGGCCAGGAGCAGGAAGGTGCCCGGTGCTGCCCACTCTTTGTCTGCTGCCTCCGGATGCACAGCGATGGGGGAATGGACCATCTTGGAGAGGCTGCTGGAAGCCGCGGTGCAGCAGCACTCCACTATGATCGGGAGGTAAGGGCGCCGAGCCGGCTGTCGGGCGGCCCCGGGAGTCCCTTCTCACATCCAGACTGAGCCCCAACAGCCCCCAGCCCATCCCCTGACCCTTCCCATCGTCCTCAGCCCATGCGTCTGTGTTCCCGCATTGAGAAATTACCCGATGCCCAGCGATGCCCCCCTTCTTCAGCTGCTCCTACTCAGCTCCCCATCCCCTCCCTATGAAGCAACACTGGGGGTTCACTCTTCTCCCAATGGAAAAGGAGTTGTTGGCTCAGCCATGGTCCCCCCACTCTTGGGAGTCCAGCCAGTCTCCATCCGGTTCCCTAAATAGAATCTACAAGGAAGTCAGGATTGTATTTGGACAGAGGAGGGCAAATGGGAAGATGGATTTGCTCTTCAGAGCGGATGTATCTTTCCCCAACAAATTTTTATTAAGCTAAACCGGTTTGGCTGCTAAAACTTAACTGTGTCAGAAACCTACACACCCAATTTTGTAATATACTGTGTATATATATATATATATATATATATATATATGTATGTATATTCATAGCTATCTGTTTATGTAAAGCATTAAGTTCAATATTCATATGGAAGATAAACATCCAATCCAGTTGGAGTACTTATATACACTGAAATGTATTCTGTTCAGATATTCGGTGTGCCTTTGCCATATCCAGAGGGAAGGCGTGTGTTGTGCCTCTGTACATTCCACATATACAGATGAAACCTATCTGTGGCAGATGTGCCATGCCCAATGGACAGAGAACTATATATCTGACATCCCTGTCATATGAAGTGCTCCCAGCACCCAGCAGAAAGGGAAGAGACACAGGCTTCCCAAGATCCCCAGTTCAGTACCATGCAGGGCTGGACAGCTCCTCAGGCAAAGGTCCTCTAAAAACAACAGCGCAGGGAAGGGAGGGGCAGGGAAGGGAGGGGCAGGGAAGGGAGGGGCAGGGGTTTCCTAAATCAGTGACTCAGCCCACGTATATATATATATATATATATATATATATATATATATATATATATATATATATATATATATATATATATATATATATATATATATATATATATATATATATATATATATATATATATATATATATATATATATATATATATATATATATATATATATATATATATATATATATATATATATATATATATATATATATATATATATATATATATATATATATATATATATGTATGTATATTCATAGCTATCTGTTTATGTAAAGCATTAAGTTCAATATTCATATGGAAGATAAACATCCAATCCAGTTGGAGTACTTATATACACTGAAATGTATTCTGTTCAGATATTCGGTGTGCCTTTGCCATATCCAGAGGGAAGGCGTGTGTTGTGCCTCTGTACATTCCACATATACAGATGAAACCTATCTGTGGCAGATGTGCCATGCCCAATGGACAGAGAACTATATATCTGACATCCCTGTCATATGAAGTGCTCCCAGCACCCAGCAGAAAGGGAAGAGACACAGGCTTCCCAAGATCCCCAGTTCAGTACCATGCAGGGCTGGACAGCTCCTCAGGCAAAGGTCCTCTATAAACAACAGCGCAGGGAAGGGAGGGGCAGGGGTTTCCTAAATCAGTGACTCAGCCCACGAGAACCTCTCTCCCTCCCCCTCCCCTGCTCAGGATCCTGCTGACTGTGGTGGTGATCTTCCGGATCCTCATTGTGGCCATTGTGGGGGAGACAGTGTACGATGACGAGCAGACCATGTTTGTGTGCAACACCCTGCAGCCTGGCTGTAACCAGGCCTGCTACGACCGCGCCTTCCCCATCTCCCACATACGTTACTGGGTCTTCCAGATCATAATGGTGTGTACCCCCAGTCTCTGCTTCATCACCTATTCTGTGCACCAGTCCGCCAAGCAGCGAGAACGCCGCTACTCTACCGTCTTCCTAGCCCTGGACAGAGACCCCCCTGAGTCCATGGGTGGTCCTGGAGGAACTGGGGGTATGGGCAGTGGTGGTGGAAAACGAGAAGATAAGAAAATGCAAAATGCCATCGTCAATGGGGTGCTGCAAAACACAGAGAACACCAGCAAAGAGACGGAGCCAGATTGTTTAGAGGTTAAGGAGCTGACCCCACACCCGTCAGGGCTGCGCACTGCAGCGCGATCCAAGCTCCGAAGGCAGGAAGGCATCTCCCGCTTCTACATTATCCAAGTGGTGTTCCGAAATGCCCTGGAGATTGGGTTTCTGGTGGGCCAATACTTTCTCTATGGCTTCAGCGTCCCAGGGTTGTATGAGTGTGACCGCTACCCCTGCATCAAGGAGGTGGAGTGTTATGTGTCCCGGCCTACTGAGAAGACCGTCTTCCTAGTGTTCATGTTTGCTGTGAGTGGCATCTGTGTTGTGCTCAACTTGGCTGAACTCAACCACTTGGGATGGCGCAAGATCAAGCTGGCGGTGCGAGGGGCCCAGGCCAAGAGAAAGTCCGTCTATGAGATCCGAAACAAGGACCTGCCCCGGGTCAGTGTTCCCAACTTTGGCAGGACTCAGTCCAGCGATTCTGCCTACGTGTGAAGGGGCAGGTTTGGGGAAGGCCCAGGGGATGACATGTAGCCCTGAGGCAGATGACTGTTTGAGAGTGGCTAATATCTGCCCTCCGTTATTTGACTCTCACTGTTGAGATACAGGAAAAGGCTGGTTAGGAGAAGATGTTGCATCAATGGGAGAGGAGAGAAAGAATCAGTACGTCACACCACTGGTTCCACAGAGACAATTGGGTAGAGTGATGAGATGGATGAGCTGGCCTTTTTTGTATCTTTTAACTTTATGGCCTAGTCTGATCTTGATAACAGTGGACTTGTACAGCTACCAACTAGGACTTAGCTCTGCTGAGTTCTGTATCCTGGTGAATGGTGTAAGTCAAATACTTCATTGGTACAAAATTTGTGACTTATCTCAACACATCCCTTCATCCTAGGCTGCAAGACAAACATCCTTGAGACATTCTTCATGTATCTCTCTCATCAGCATGCCCCTTCCTCAACCCAAGATAGCATGCCAGCTTTTTTTTTTTTTTTTAAATCTGGCCTTACAGTAGACCTAATATGGTTTACCTGCAAGCTAGAGGGAATTACTTGGGATGCTTTTTTGGAGAATGGTCATGACAAAGGCTTGCATTAGAGTCCCATATGACTGGCCCTTAGTCATTATGAAAACCTTAGGAATGTCTCAATATTTCCAATTTTCTAGCTCAAACTGCACTGGTGCTCTTTATTAGGGATAGGGTTTGGGTGGGAGGGAGGGAATTGCAATATGCAATTATAACACTTCTGTGAGATGATTGTTGCACTGTTAGGCATGTGTTTATGAGCTTTGGGATACTTTTGCCTTCCAGTATGTGGACTTTGGATAGCATTAAAAATATTTTTTTGTTAATATCAAAGGTGTCTACTCGAGCCACAGAATTTCTAGCTGGTGTATTCCATTTATTTTCTAATATAGTTTTGTTGTGCAACACAGCTGCACTTCATTTTGCCACTGTTTGAGTTTACCTGTGTGCTCACACCAGAGACCTTAATCAGCCCATGTCAACCCCTATTTGTTATTTTATCAGTTATTTTTGAAATCTCCACAAAATCACTGGAACTAAATACTATCGGCTAACATGTGTTTATGAATGCTTAAGACATATACCAAAGGTTTAAAAACCTATTGCTTTGGACTGTGAATATATTTCCCTTTCTTTGCTCTTATTTATTTAAGTGCCATACTATACCTTTTATATCCACTGTATATTTAGTTAAAGCATTGGCCAAGAGTAATATTCGGATAATGTACTTTTATGAGTCCTGTTTCCTTTCCATTATCATTATCATTTTTATTTAGATATGGATGCAGTGTAACACACAACTGAGGATTTGTTTAAAATAAAGTTCTTGCCTTTTTTTGGTAAAATGGGAAGTCTGCATTTTTCTATTTTGATTGGGGTTCTATTTATTTAAATATATGTTCAAAATGTTTTATTACATATTTTAAAATGCAGAACACTGGGGGCAGGAAGTGAGAGATGGATGAATAGTATTTGAGGGATGACCAATAAAGTTCAATTAGTCACTCACAAATGAGAAGAGCCTCGTACATTTTATGAATGTTTAGAAGAGTGTGATGAGTTATTCAAATAGTAGCATTTACTAACTCCTTTCCATTTTAGCACAAGATTTCTCTCTGTGTGTTTTTTCCATGAGGCTATTTCTTATAATAAAATGTCAATGCTATATCACAGTAGCTCATTCCAGGAGTGAAAATTTTTTCCCTTTCCACCATACTTCCCTGCCATGAATTGTCACATATGGCAGACATGTAGTGCTCTCCATCATCTCTTGAAGTTCTTATGTGTAAATGATGCTGATCCAACAGTCAAGCAGAACCCTCTAGACCAGCACTGTTCAATGCAGCTGTGTATAATGATGGAAATTTTCAACTATCTTTGCTGCTCTATCTGGCAGCGACTATTGAGCTCTTAAAATGTGACTAGTGCCATTGAAGAACTCAATTTCTAATTTTATTTAGTTTAAATAGCCATATGTGGTTAGTTGCTGCTGCATTATTATACAGCACAATTCTAGATATCTAATCATTTATTTTGGGGTTCTTCCAAAGGAGACTGAGCCTTTGCTTATATGTCACAAGATATTTCATTCTCACACAATGCATTCTCATTTTTGGCATTTTCTGTCTACATGTGGTCCCATTAGTTCAGTGGGCTAATGTTCTTTTTCAATTCTTTAATGTTACTCACCTTCTAATTCTAGTAAGCATTTGGTCTGAACACTGAAAAGCACTATGGAATTTCCTGGATGATTGTTTTTCAAACACACTTGTTGCGCCCTTTAACTATAGCAAGGCAGATGCCAATTTTAGAATGAAAATATTTCAACCTATAGGTTTTCATCTGCAGTATAAATAGGCAGTTGAAAATTATTATTCTTGAGTACAGAAACAGATCCTCCTCTGTTTTGTGTCTGGTGAGCTAAAAATGTTTTAAGACACCTCCCAGAGATGGAGGAAGAGTGTTGCTTGAGATCTCTTAGCATATGCTTGGGTGTGAAAGAAGTAGGAAACTGTGTGGAAAACAAGGGCTGTTGTATTTGTGCCGTGATGTACGATGACAAGAACAATAGTGTTTCCTGGTAGAAATACATTCCATATTAGTGGGGTGGGTCTCTTTCTTCTTGGCATATAGGGTCATCCCTCAGAATGACTGATGTGTATCAGTCTGATCTTTTGCTTTCTATTTAATGAAGGAAATACACTGATGATTTGATGCTTCACATAGCTATGTGACGTATGTGACCTTAATCTTTACTTTGTGAGAGGACAGCCTTGATATATTCTCTCAAATTTAAGAGCCTTTTGGTGCACTACAGCCCCTGGCCTGTGTGTGCATGCATGCATTCGTGTGTGTATGCATACATTCGTGTGTGTGTGTGTGTGTGTGCGCGTGCGCGCGCGCTCTGCACACTTTGGTGTAGATAGTTGGTGCCAATTCTAAAAATTTGAAGAATAGCCTGGAGAGAGTGAAGTTATTTAGCCTGGAAAAAGAAACACCAAAAGCACCGAATTTGTAATGTTTAAGTCTTCAGATATTTAAAGGGTTAACAAAAATATGAGAGCTAACGGCTGTACTCTCTAGCTCTGGGGACAGAGGAAAAGGACTGGACTTAGAATGGAGGGTGTGGGAGGTTAGGAGGGATCAGAAAGAACATGATTACTCTTGCACCTCTGCTTTTTTTTAATGCTATTTCTTCTGTGGAGAATATCTGTCCCATCACCTCCTTTTGCTGGGTATGTTCTTCTTCACCCTTAAAATCAGTTTGGCTGTCCACTCCTCCAGACTGGCTTAGTGCCTCTGCAAAAATACAAATACTAAGTATTTTCAAATCTTTAGGTGCGCTTATGGTTAGGGAAGGCTATATAATTTAGTGTACAAAATGGCTACCTTAGATAATGAAAGAAAGGGGCAGGATCGTTAACTGAATGCAACACCAGAACAATGGGTATAAGTTGAATCTGTCTTGAACAAACCAAGTTGTGTACTTAAGACAATAAACAGCCATTGAGCCCATGTCCCAGGCCCTGGGACCCCAGAGATAATTATAATACCCAAGTCTCAGCTCTTGAGAAGTGTTTTCAAAGTTACTTCTCAGACAAAAAGGTAAAAAATTATGTCAGTAATAATGGGATAATAGTAGTGTATTTAAAAAATATTAATGCCTTTGGCCCACTCTGGAATATCTAAATTAGAATCTCTGAGGCTGTAGTCTAGGCATCAATATGTGTGTGTGTGTGTGTGTGTGTGTGTGTGTGTGTGTGTGTGTGTGTTTAATCTTTATTGCTGAAGGTATTGCATATATCCTCTTTTTCCCCCATTGACCCCCTCCACACCACTCCAGCCCCACCCCAGGCCTTCACCGTACTATTGTCTGTGTGAATGGATTATGCACATGTGCATATAAGTTCTTTGGTATCAATATTTTTTAATTTTCCATTCCTCAGGGATTTGACTGTGTAGTCGTGGTTGAGAACAACTGATGTGAAGACACTGGCATGAAATTCTGAGAATCAGATGTTTGGAGGAGAAATTTGAAAAAGAGTAAAAAAAGGGAAGTCTGAAACTGTCACACAAAAAAAAGCTGCCTGTTTACATCGCATGCGAAATTAGTGATGAGAACAGAGATCCTTGGGACTTTAGAAGTGGAAGCAGCGGCCATGGCAATGAGAGGGCCTGGCCAAGGTAGAAGCTGAAGTGCCCAGAGGAGGAGCCCATCATGGAAGTTGAAAAGAGCTGGCTAGCAAAAGAAAGTTGCAGAGTGATGCCATAAAATTGACGGAAATAGAATCTCAAGAAATAGGGTCTGTTATTAGTACTCAATTTTAGTAAGTATTCAGCTAGAATCAGCGGTTCTCAGCCTGTGGGTCGTGGCCCCTTTGGTGGTCGAACGATCCTTTCTCAGGGGTCGCCTAAGACCATCCTGCATATCAGATATTTACATTATGATTCATAACAGTAGCAACATTACAGTTATGAAGTAGCAACGAAAATACTTTTATGGTTGGGTCACAACATGAGGAACTGTATTTAAAGGGCCAGAAGGTTGAAAACCACTGATAGATAAAAGGTAGATAAAAACCTCAGAAGCATCCACTAGGTTTGGTGAGTGAGTAGGAAAGGAGAAACGGTGAGCAGAGACGATCCTTTGCTTTGAAGCTCCAGAACTCCTGCAGGTTCCAGGAAAGCTATTAAAATAAGAGCAGGTGAAAGGTAAATTGTCAATCTCATCTGGGTCAGGGCTCTGATATTCAGTCAGGCATGACAAGCCAGTTCTGTGACTATCCAAAGGTTTTGTTCATGTAGAGATTGTTACACACAAGATAGCATGAATATTAGCTAAACACACCTGGTTGAACCAAACCTAAATGAGTGGTTGTGGTTAAAATGTACTATTGTCAGCTTTGGGTCTTGAGGGCTTGTAGGCATTAGTCTAGAGCAGTGGTTCTCAACCTTGGCTGAACATTAAAATCACCTGGGAATCTTTTTAAAATCCTGATTTCTGGGCCTCCTCCTCCAGAAATTCTGTTTCTTTGTTATGGGGTGGGGCCACAACAGTAGTAACAAAAAAACAGAATTTCCGGAGGAGGCCCAGAAAAAATCAGGATTTTAAAAAGATTCCCAGGTGATTCTAATGTGCAGCCAAGGTTGAGAACCACCGCTCTTTGGCCCCTCAAGTGTGGCCATGAAGTTTCAATCACACTGTACGTGTGCGCCCGCACGTGGTATTTTGTGGAAGAGCCACACTCAAGGGGCTGAAGTTTGCTGACCACTGGTCTAGAGGCTTCTGAGGGATGCCCGTGCTGAGTGTCAATGCCTGACTTGCTGTTGTGAATCAGGTCCATAGTTCAGCCAGGCCAGTATTCTAAGTCTCCAACGGCAGTGGCAGAGTTCTGATAAATGGACCAGTCATTTTTTTCTCAGCCCAAAGACTAGCGATGCTCTCTAAAACATGTGCATTTAACTTAACAAAGGATCTATCACCTATAATTACATCCTAACTCTCCCATTCCAACCCCTTCCTTGAAAGTCTCCAAAAACATTAAGCAATAGAGAGTCATTCAATTCAATTCAGTGCTTTCTTGAGCACTGATAATGTTCAAGGGCCTGGGCTGCATGTTAAAGGAAATCCAAAGACCAGTATGATGCCCTCCCTACTCACCTGAGGGAATAACACAGCTTCCTAAGGCAGGATGTGAACTGTACCGTATTCAAGGCTCAAAATGTTCTAAGAGCAAAGGAAGGCGATATCACATCCAGAGTATGTGTGTGTTGAGGGTGATAGAACAGTATAGAAAAACTTCACCAACAAGGTAGCATTGAGATGGAGGTAGGGACCAGCAGAAACATTCACCTCTAGCAGAGAAGCCTGGGGTATATGTGGAGAACTGGGGACTTTGTTTTGCATGGAGTTCACAGAGAGAAGGAGAGGAAGGTGAGTTTGTAAAGTGAGCAGACCACATTGCGCACCAGGCAAAGGGAGAGGCCCTGAGTTGGGTAGACAATATGAAGACACACTTTTCAACAAAGTTCCTTAAGGCTGCTCTTTCGAGCAGCCGGCATCAGCCACACTAACCATGCAGAGATTCCATCTCAGGATCAGCCTTATTTGGAAAACACGTTTCAATCTCAACAGCATGGGATTGGAGCAAATATCCAGAGTGATGGTTGGGGATTTGGCAGCATGGCCCCATTAACATGAGTGGGAGTTAGTCTGCTAAATCCCAGACACTGAGCAGAATCCTCATGTTTATTCACCACGATGACCTTTCTGCTGTAAATTGATACAATATTTCAGAATCACTTAGAACCGATTAAGCTTTGTTGCATCTCCCGCTCCTAAAAGGGAAATATTTTTGAAAATTGCTGCTGTGTGCACTGAAATGTCTGCATTTGTGGGCAACTCTGGCCAGTAAGAACATATGGGCACCTAAATAGTGACTTGGTGAATTTTGGTATTTCTGAGATGTTTGATCTGGGGAACTTTATCTGTTGTACTTGTGTCCCGGAAGGGGCTATGCTTTTTTACAAATGATTGACTTCTCCAAAGAAATTTTTCCTTTTTGCCTAATTTTCTATTTTCTTCCATCCATATTTTTGTTTTCCCAAAGATAATAAAAGGAAAATTCCTGAAGTCATTTTATATGAAATCTAAATGGTCTAAAGATTTGAATTATTGATATGAATGATAGGAAATGTGTGTTAATGTTTCTTCTATAACCCTCACAACAGCCCTGGAAAGAAAGTGCTAAGAATGTTTATATCTATTTCGTAGACAAAACCAAAATGTGCAGATGTTAAATCAACTTGCCTAGGTCATGCAGCTGCTAGTCCATAGCTGTGTCTAGATTCCAGCCCATGGAGTGTGATGTTGATGCCAAGTTTTAACACTTCATGAAACTACCTCCAAGAAGCTCTGCGAGATGAGGTATCAGGAAACCTGGTGCATTAGTCTGCTATCTCAGTCTCAGTACATCCTTCATTGGAACATTTTTCCTCTTCTTCCTCCCCACCTAAAGTTCTTTTCTTGTGTGTCTTGGTTTTTTAGGTATTGCTGCTTCATAGTCATCTTTGAAACTGTAGTTCCTGGCACAGAGCAAGGTGCCACAAATGGTTACTGATTGAATAAATAAATAAAAATGTAGAATCACAGGACTTTGAGGTGGACAGGAAAGGTCATCCCATTCACTCCTTCATTTTTTTGTAGATATAACTTAGATCCAGAGAGTAAACTTGAATAAAGAGCTCCAGGATAGATGGAAGTTAAGACTAGGTGGGATAGAGAAAGTGGTTTCTCAAGTTATCAAGAACAGGTGGGCTGGGCTGGACAAAGGTTATTAGCAGTGACTGGCAAAGTTACAGGTCCTCTGATTTCTAGTCCAGATCTCTCCAAGCACCAGTTGTGAGAATCATGAGTTGGCACAGTGTTGGAGAAGATCTTATCTTGATTAAACACAGGGCCTGTCCAGCTTCGAGGCACCATATTCCTGGAATAGTCCAGGTCAGAGGATTAACTCAAGGGCACCATGACCTTGACCCTAAGTTTTGTGTGTGCATGTGGGTGTGTGTCTATCTCTGGAAGCACCGTGAGCATCTCCACACCCATCACCCTGAGAAACCATGTTCTTGGTTGCTTCATGCAGAACCCCTGGCTAGTACAGTGGATTCCAGATGGAACTCAGATCTCCTAGGCCATGAAGAAGACCTCTGACTCCCACCTATCCTGACTGAAGGTTCTCTACAGGCTTCTTTTTCTCTCTTCCAGGAGCCCCTGGATGTCCTATGCTCTATGTTCATTGGTCAGTGTTTCCAGTGCTGTTTAGAAGCTTCCCTCCATGTCCCATTTTTCCCCCACCACTATGCTTTGCCTAAAAGGTGCTCAGAAAATTCATTTATTATTTTAGCACATACAGTGTGTCCCAAAAATGTATACACACTTTCACATCTGATAGCTCAATTTTGAAAATAAAATGTATTTTAATAAACACTATCTTTATAATTATTCAAAGTGTATGTATACATTTTTGGGACATAATCATCTATCTATCTATCTATATATCTATATATCTTATATATCTATATCTACGATATAGATAGATATATAAGATATATAGATAGATAGATAATACAGTACTTACACATGTTCAGCTCTGTTATAAGAGCTGCAATAAGAATAATAATGATCATTAACAATCATATGATTATGGTAGTAAACACCTGAAAATATTCCCTTTTCTCACCTCTTCCCCATGTATTATCTTATTTGGTCTTTGCAACCTCTGTCTATGAGGTGGACAGAGTACAGAATGGTGGTACTTGCTTTTTCTTAGGGGACCAGAATTTCAGAGTCTCAGTTTGGTGGTGCATCCAAAACCACAGTTGCTTTTAAAAAAGAAAATAATAATAATAATAATAATAATAATAATATAATTGATTTCAGAGAGGAGGGGAGAGGAGAAAGAGATAGAAACATCAATGATGAGAGAGAATCATTAATTGGCTGCCTCCTGCACTGCAGATCAAGCCCACAACATGGGCATGTGCTCTGACCAGGAATCAAACCCATGACCTCCTGGTTCCTGGGTTGATGCTCAACCACTAAACCACAACAGCCTGGCCACAGTTACTTTGTAACACAGGTGGGACAAAACCCAGTTCTCTGATGGATAGTCTGGTGCACTTTCTACTCTACATGGCCTCTTGACTGGTCAAATGTTAAGCTTTAGCTTATCAAGTGAGATCTCCAGAAATGTTAGGAGGAAAATGAATATGTTCTCAAAAAGCGGTTTCCTATAATTCTAAAGAGGTTGGAAGGAAACATGTCAAGTCCGTTCTCAGGGAAGGATGTTGGTCTTGTCCTCTTGGGAACTGTGATTTGTTCAGTGCAATTAGAACAGAGTGCTTTCACCTGGACAGCAGACCAAGTGGAGGCTGAGGGAGAGGCTGCCGGGTCTGACATGGGCTCCTTGCTTAGCTGGTTTCTGTGATTATAGAAATGAGAGAGGAAATAAAAAGCAGAACTTATTCTTTAAAAAGAACAAAACACCAGCATTTATTTTTCGTAATTACAAAAGTAATACATATTCAGGGCAGAGAAAAGCACAACCAAAGAATTTTGTCACTCAGAGAATCAGTGTTAACTGTGCCTGTCCTTTGGTGTGTATACCTGTGTAGGACTTCTTTTAGATAGCTAAAGGGTGACAGGAGAAGGGCTTTTTTGTCTTTTATTGAAAACAATCAGTTAAGTATGTGAGTGTGTGTGTGTGTGTGTGTGTGTGAGAGAGAGAGAGAGAGAGAGAGAGAGAGAGAGAGAGAGGAGCTAACTCTCTAAATACAACAAGATGTCAGCACAGAGACTTCTGAGTCTGAGACAAAATCTTGGTCCAAAGGTTGTGGATGAGCATGATGCACTAGGTCAGGGAAGCATGTGGAGTATCCATCAAATCATGGCAAAATTGTGAGCGAGAAAATGACGGATGTATTTAAATTCTGAAGGCCAGCTCATGCACCGGCTCATGAACCAGCCTTGGCTAGAGGAATTATATGATTGGAACCCATCTGGTGAATCACAGGGAAGACATAAAGCCCTAAGTCCTGGTCACAGAGGAGGCACTCCACCTCAGCCACATACCTCCTGTTAGGCCTACGCCTGGGCTACAACCCAAAGGCCAGTGGCTGAGATGAAGAGTTCATATGGGAATCAATGGAAAAACTTTCATGATATTTATTGGGGATAAAAACCAGGCTAGAAAGGGCACATAAGATAACCAGTCCTTATTAGAAGGAACAAAAATGTCCAAAGGAACACCGTTTCTATCAAGTTACTTTGAATTCTATTTAAATAAAGGTGCATTTGATAAAAATAGCCCTTTCTTTCTCTAAGCCTGGGTGCTAATAAACTCAGCGGGCATTTATTCCTCACTTTGATATATTTGCTCTCCTTACCACACCTCTCTCTGGTGCTCCTAGGGTCCCAAGGTGTTGAAATGAGGGTGGCTGATACTTAAAAAGACTTTCCTAGGTGAGAAAATGCAATGACATAATGATTTCTTTTTTAAGGAATAAGGAAAGAAGGGAGGTGAGTGAGTGGTGGGTAGAAAAAGAACTGTTTTAAGAAAACTGGCAGGCAAACTCTAGCTTCACTTATCTCCTTACTCTGTGGGGGTAGATTTCATATTAGCATGTACTTGGGGGCTCTCTGGGGTCAAAGGCACTAAATGAGGAAAACAGAAGAATGACAGGTAGCTGGAGAGTACTTATAAGCACATGCTTTAGACTCAAATTACCCTGTAAAAATAATAGTCACCCATCCTATACAATAAAAGCCTAATATGCTAAGTGTCCCGTCATCCGGTGACCTGTCGACTGTTCAGCCAATCTAAGTGTAATATGCTAATGATATGCTAAGGCCGCTCAACCGCTGACTATGACGTGCACTGACCACCAGGGGGCAGACAGTCGACTGGTTGACCAGTCACTATGATGTGCTCTGACCACCAGGGGGCAGACACTCTGACCGGTAGGTTAGCTTGCTGCTGGGGTCCGGCCAATCTGGACTGAGTGAGATGGACCGGACACACCCTAGAGCCCTCCCATGGTCCCTCTCCAGCCCTGATCATGCACAGGGAGGGTCCCTTGGCCTGGCCTGTGCCCTCTCGCAATCTGGGACCCCTCAGGGGATGTCGGAGAGATGGTTTTAGCCCTATCCCGCAGGCCACTCCCCTTGGGAGGGCACCAGGCGCAGGGCTCATGGCTGGTGAGCATTGCTGCAGCCAGCAAGAGCCTCTCCCAATTGGGACTGATTGGGCGCGAGCCCACAGCTGGTGCAGTGGGGCCAGGATGAGCGAGAGCAGCAGGTAGGAGCTGCAGGTGTCATTGGACTGTGGGTTTCAGCCCAATCTCTGCTTGCTGCTGGGGTCCGGCCAATCTGGACTGAGTGAGATGGACCGGACACACCCTAGAGCCCTCCCATGGTCCCTCTCCAGCCCTGATCATGCACAGGTAGGGTCCCTTGGCCTGGCCTGTGCCCTCTCACAATCTGAGACCCCTCAGGGGATGTCGGAGAGATGGCTTCAGCCCGATCCCGCAGGCCACTCCCCTTGGGAGGGCGCCAGACGCAAGGCTCATGGCTGGTGAGCACTGCTGCGGCCAGCAAGAGCCTCTCCCGATTGGGACTGATTGGGCGCGAGACCGTGGCAGGCACAGTGGGGCCGGGATGAGCGGGAGCAGCAGGTAGGAGCTGGTGACATTGGACTGCGGGTTTCAGCCCAATCTCCGCAGGCCATCCTGAGGGACCCCCACCAGTGCACGAATTTATGCACTGGGCCTCTAGTAATATGGTAATGTCCCAGGCTCATCTCAGATTAATTTTTATGTATTCATTCTACTAATATTTACTGAGCCTCAAGTGTGGGTCAGACACTGAATTAGCTTCTTGTCTCTTTCCCACTTTATAGCTGTGTGATCTGCTCAGTTGCTTAACCTTGCTAAACCTCAGTTTCAGAATCTGTAAAATGAAAATAACAAAACCATCTATCCGATAGATACAGTGGTTCTCAACCTTCCTAATGCCGCGACCCTTTAATACAGTTCCTCATGTTGTGGTGACCCCCAACCATAAAATTATTTTCGTTGCTACTTCATAACTGTAATTTTGCTACTGTTATGAATCGTAATGTAAATATTTGATATGCTATATGTGTTTTCCGGTGGTTGCGACCCACAGGTTGTGAACAGCTGTCTCATTGGGTTGTTTTAAATTTGATTATGTTTCTCAAGAGCTCTTTACATTGCCTGATACCTACTAAGTGCTTAATAAATGTTATTGATTTATTATAATAATAATTATTACTATTAATGAAACTCTAGGTGATTGGATGTTGTTATGGCATGTTGAGTTCATCAGAGCCCTTTCTGCATGATAATAAAGGGAGAAAAGGATATAGAAAGAGGGATCGGGCAAGGACATCAGCTTTTTCTCATTCCACAATTTGACTCAGGCCAATGTCATGACTACCAGGGTCAATTTTATGGAATGAGCAGGTGATGTGTAGGAAGCATTGACACCTAAGAAGGTAGACTGGTCAGCTAGGACATTAAGCTCCTAGCTGAAGGGGGAGTGGTTAGGTAAAGGAGATGGAGGAGTTGGAAATCCCTTTTTATTTACTTAGAATTTGGCTCTGTTGCAAGATTTAAACTGCTTCCATTTGTGTAGACCTTTATATTGTTCAAGAAGATGCTATCATTCACATTCTCCAATGCTCCCCCCTCAGCAGCCTTGTAAGAAAAAATAGAAAATAGCTCCATATTTCAGATGAGAAAATGAGGTCTAGAGACACTTATTCTTCAATCTCAAACTGCACAGAGTCAGGGTTGAAACCAAAGCCTGTTCTAAACCCAAGCCTCTAGTTACTAGAATAGGCTGCTTCTCCTAATACTCAACCCTTTACAGTTCATGTAACTATCTGTTCTTTTCAGAGACTTTTCTGGGCAGAGAAAAACTCATTTAAACCTTGGCCAGACAAGAACATAATTAAACAGACAATTTTTTTGGAGGCAGTGCAAAGCACATAGAACAAATTCTAAAACCAAAGAGAAATCTGAAATATTATTGTTATTTATTGTCCATGACCCTGATCTTGGCTTTTGGTGAGGATCAGGAGAAACTTACAGCCATTTTATTTTATTCATGAACTCCTTGGGCACTAATGGATGCATTTATCGAATTAATGGGTATGTAGCTCTTATGAACAGTGCCTGGCATACAGTATGATGAATTCATATATTCTTGAGTGAAAAATAATAATTTTATGTGTAATAATGCATTTAGTAACCATGGCAACCTTTGGGCCCATTTTAAAGAAGAGGAAGCAGAGGCCTAGAGAGGTTATAGAGTATTAAGTGTGTTATAAACTAATTTTTGGCTATGTGCATTTGCATGTGTTGAGTTCATCAGAGCCCTTTCTGCATGATAATAAAGGGAGAAAAGGATATAGAAAGAGGGATCGGGCAAGGACATCAGCTTTTTCTCATTCCACAATTTGACTCAGGCCAATGTCATGACTACCAGGGTCAATTTTATGGAATGAGCAGGTGATGTGTAGGAAGCATTGACACCTAAGAAGGTAGACTGGTCAGCTAGGACATTAAGCTCCTAGCTGAAGGGGGAGTGGTTAGGTAAAGGAGATGGAGGAGTTGGAAATCCCTTTTTATTTACTTAGAATTTGGCTCTGTTGCAAGATTTAAACTGCTTCCATTTGTGTAGACCTTTATATTGTTCAAGAAGATGCTATCATTCACATTCTCCAATGCTCCCCCCTCAGCAGCCTTGTAAGAAAAAATAGAAAATAGCTCCATATTTCAGATGAGAAAATGAGGTCTAGAGACACTTATTCTTCAATCTCAAACTGCACAGAGTCAGGGTTGAAACCAAAGCCTGTTCTAAACCCAAGCCTCTAGTTACTAGAATAGGCTGCTTCTCCTAATACTCAACCCTTTACAGTTCATGTAACTATCTGTTCTTTTCAGAGACTTTTCTGGGCAGAGAAAAACTCATTTAAACCTTGGCCAGACAAGAACATAATTAAACAGACAATTTTTTTTTGGAGGCAGTGCAAAGCACATAGAACAAATTCTAAAACCAAAGAGAAATCTGAAATATTATTGTTATTTATTGTCCATGACCCTGATCTTGGCTTTTGGTGAGGATCAGGAGAAACTTACAGCCATTTTATTTTATTCATGAACTCCTTGGGCACTAATGGATGCATTTATCGAATTAATGGGTATGTAGCTCTTATGAACAGTGCCTGGCATACAGTATGATGAATTCATATATTCTTGAGTGAAAAATAATAATTTTATGTGTAATAATGCATTTAGTAACCATGGCAACCTTTGGGCCCATTTTAAAGAAGAGGAAGCAGAGGCCTAGAGAGGTTATAGAGTATTAAGTGTGTTATAAACTAATTTTTGGCTATGTGCATTTGCATGTAGAAAATTCTACAAGGAATATACCTATCTCTGCATAGTAGAAAAAATGGAGAAATTTAATTTAATTTCAACTTCTAAATTTTTCATAAATACAATTTATAATAATTAAATATGATATATTTAATTTTACAAGAATTTTAACTTACTGCCTTTATAGGTAAGTATGGTATTTAACACTATCTGGTCTTCTGTGGCTTGACCTTTGTCAATTGTTTAATCACAAAAGTCTTCTCAAACACTCAGTAGGTAAAGGAGATGGAGGAGTTGGAAATCCCTTTTTATTTACTTAGAATTTGGCTCTGTTGCAAGATTTAAACTGCTTCCATTTGTGTAGACCTTTATATTGTTCAAGAAGATGCTATCATTCACATTCTCCAATGCTCCCCCCTCAGCAGCCTTGTAAGAAAAAATAGAAAATAGCTCCATATTTCAGATGAGAAAATGAGGTCTAGAGACACTTATTCTTCAATCTCAAACTGCACAGAGTCAGGGTTGAAACCAAAGCCTGTTCTAAACCCAAGCCTCTAGTTACTAGAATAGGCTGCTTCTCCTAATACTCAACCCTTTACAGTTCATGTAACTATCTGTTCTTTTCAGAGACTTTTCTGGGCAGAGAAAAACTCATTTAAACCTTGGCCAGACAAGAACATAATTAAACAGACAATTTTTTTGGAGGCAGTGCAAAGCACATAGAACAAATTCTAAAACCAAAGAGAAATCTGAAATATTATTGTTATTTATTGTCCATGACCCTGATCTTGGCTTTTGGTGAGGATCAGGAGAAACTTACAGTCATTTTATTTTATTCATGAACTCCTTGAGCACTAATGGATGCATTTATCGAATTAATGGGTATGAAGCTTTTATGAACAGTGCCTGGCATACAGTATGATGAATTCATATATTCTTGAGTGAAAAATAATAATTTTATGTGTAATAACGCATTTGGTAACCATGGAAACCTTTGGGCCCATTTTAAAGAAGAGGAAGCAGAGACCTAGAGAGGTTATAGAGTACTAAGTGTGGTATAAACTAATTTTTGGTTATGTAAATTTGCATGTAGAAAATTCTACAAGTTTCATTGCAGCATTATTTATGGTGGCCAAGACATGGAAACAGCCAAAGTGCCCTGTGATAGAGGACTGGATAAAGAAGATGTGGTACATATACACAATGGAATACTACTCAGCCCCGAGAAAGGATGAAATAGTGCCATTTGCAACAACATGGATGGACATTGAGGACATTATGCTAAGTGAAATAAGTCAGACAGAAAAAGCTAAGAACCATATGATTTCACACATATGTGGGATATAAAACTAAAACTTATGAACACACACACACACACACAAAGAAAATTCTACAAGGAATATACCTATCTCTGCATAGTAGAAAAATTGGAGAAATTTAATTTAATTTCAACTTACGAATTTTCCATAAATACAATTTATAATAATTAAATATGACATATTTAATTTTACAAAAATTTTAACTTACTGCCTTTATAGGTAAGTATGGTATTTAACACTATCTGGTCTTCTGTGGCTGGACCTTTGTCAATTGTTTAATCACGAAATTCTTCTCAAACACTCAGATAAAACATTCCATCAATTTCTAGCCCAGGCCCTGACTGACACAAGCATCAGGGTTCTTTCGAGGAAGGTATTTTAGACCCAGTTTACAGACCTCAGTGGAAAAACTAAGGTGAGTGGTTTGCTACAAGGAGAGTCATGTGTATCTCGTGAGAAAGCCTTTTGCTAATTTTGTCTTCACAGAATCTTATAATAGGCTAATGGGAGCAGAAGGAGGTAAAAGGGCAGAGATAAGAATTCAAGTCACTGAGAATTAAAGAGGGTAAGACTCTTGGTTGAATTTACTATCTCCATTGATGATTCCAGAATTCCAAAACTTTGTGTTTGAGGCGGGAGTTGGGTGAAGTGAGAGCTGGAGAGCCGAGGGGAAGTGCCTGCTTTGGTTACATGATATCAGAGTTAAGAAATAAAGAGGTACTCAGCTGGGATGCTGCACCAAACCTTCCGTATGAGGTAAGACTGTAAGACTGTGGATTTCACCCTCCCTGAAGAACTTTCTATTATGAGCATGTGACATGGAAGTTCTCTCAAGTAGCATTACCAGCTGTTTTCTTCCTCCCTCCCTCCCTGCCGCCCTCCCTCCTCCCTCCTTCCCTTCCTCCCTCCTTCTCTCCCCTTCTGTTCATGATCTTATGGGGTTTCCATCTTTTCTTTCTCAGGAGGAAGGGGAGCTCTTTGAAAGCTTTTTCACCAAAGGATCAAGTTTTTGCATTACTGCTTCTTTAAAAAAAATATTAGGAAAAGAAAGATGTTTGAGCCAAAGGAATAAATTACTGATGATGGAATTTCAGGTGTCAAAGAAGATATTTTCAAAGTAAGGCTTTTCTACTCTCACTCAAACAATACTGCAGAGGGGACCTCCTACTTTTTATGAATCCTTCAGCTGTCTTGTAGACTTGCAGACTCCTGGGGTTGGCACAGGCATTCTGTATAGCCAGTCCAGCCTCTTCTTGGATGCTTGAGTTCCCTCTACTGTATCTTTTCCTAGTAGCGGTCCACTTCCGGATGGTGAGGAACTGGTTCCTTTGGACAGAACTCACTCTATCTTTTTGTAGCTCTGACTGCTTGAAAGTTCTTCTCAATGTTGAACTGAAATCTCCTCCCCAGCAAAGATTTCATAGAGGAAGGGAGAGGGAGAGAGAGAAAGAATTTAGAAACATCAATGATGAGAATCATTGATTGGCTGCCTCCTGCATGCCCCTCACTGATGATTGAGCTGGCAACCCATGCATGTGCCCTGACCAGAAAATGAACCATGACTCATGGTTCATAGCCCTGCACTCAACCACTGAGCCACATCGGCTAGACAGAAAAAGTGTTTTTATTTTCTGGCTGCCTCCCATTCAGAATCACCCAAAGGGTTTGCTGCCTGAGGTAGAGTTAATGGCCACATGTTCTTCTCTGGAGAAAATTGTTACTGCCATGATGCATGATACAAGACACCCAGTAGGGAGAAGATAACCTTGAAGTTGAGGGAACCTTGAAGTTCTCTAGTCCCTACCTTTTCCAAAATGGAATTGGAAAAGGCAGGGCACAGAGAAGTGTGTTGGAATATCATAGTACATAGATACTAGATTCAATGGTTCTCTTTGCCAGAATTAAAATTTCCATTCTGAAAAAAAATAGAAATATTCAAATTAAAGTAGAAAGAACATTATTTACCCCACTACATGCAAGCAATAATTATACCAGGTTCACATTTGGAAAAATGTGCAAATTTACTTGTTCATTCTAACTAAGTTGGTATCAAATAACCACAAATTCCATATGCTGCTTTTTCTGTTTTGGTTGCTAAGCACAAGGGATTCATGGGGAGCTTGCTAAATATGTTTGACACATTTCCTCATGTGAATTATAAATATTGGTGGATTCTTTTTAGGCGCCTCTGTCATTCAGAAATATATCCTGAATGAAACTTTCCTCCTCGGCAAAAAGACTTGGCTTTGAGGCTGAAAGGCAGCCTGATTAGGAGTGGGAGCCAGTCCCCAGGTCTGATGTAGAAGAGGAGTGGAAATGACAGTCCTTTGCGATTATATGACATTTTGCAGTTAACAAAATGCCTACCCATTCACATTCTCATTTGCTTCTCACAACTTTTCTATGAGATAGGAATTAGGGCTGGCAGGTGTCTCCATCCCAGGAATAAAGTCATGGGCACCAAAGAGCCGGGGATGGGAGGAGAACCCTCCAGGACAGTAATCTCCTGAGAGTGACTTGAGCTCATGGTGGCAGTTCTGGGGCTGTGCTTCTTCATTGTCGAAAACGCACTTCACAGCCCTGCTGAGTCCAGCCATTTCCTTTCTTATCCTGGTTTACTGAGTACCCAGCCAGTGGCACTTACATAAATGTCCTTCTGGCATGAGGGAGAGAGGAGGGAAACAGCAGCTGTCAGCAGAGTGTCAGCTGGGGACCTGCCATCTCATTGAACAAAGCTCCGGTCAGCTCCAGCAATGTCCTGGGTGCTGCTCTAATCATGAATGATGGGACTGTCCCCAGGCTCAGGATTACTCCTGTTCTTAAAGAGAACAGGGAGAGAGGGTTCCTTAGCCGTTACCAAGGTGTCATGTGTAAATCATTAACCAGGAGCAGAGAGGAACCTGAGCAAGGTCAAACAAATGAACACTGATACTGAGGCCTCTCAAGACCATATCTTAGATGGTAACATCTGAGCAGCATTCCTTCCAGGTAATCACAATCATGAGGGTGGGAAGGGGGTGCACTGGGCCTCTAGTCCTATCTAATAAAAGACAAAAAGGGTAATTAACCGTACCTTCGCTACACTTCCCATTGGCTAATCAGGGCAATATGCAAATTAACCGCCAACAAAGATGGTGGTTAATTTGCAAACTAGGCTCCAAGCGGTGGAGCGAAGCCAAACATACCCAAAGCATGCCGAGTAGCGAGGCCTCACGCCCCCAGGATCAGCGGAGCCACAAGACCTCATGCCCCTGGGATCAGCGGAGCCCAGAGGCCTCACGGCCCCGGTGCCAAGCGGAGCTGCGAGGCTTCACGGCCCCGGGATCAGCAGAGCAGCAAAACCTGACAACTGGGGGGAGGGGGACCTCTGGCCGGAGCCCAGCCAGAGCGAAGGCCTGGGTCCCAGGTGCCAGAGGAAAACTGGTGCCAGCAGCCAAGGGAAGGGAAAGCCTATTGCATGAATCTCTTCGTGCAACAGGCCTCTAGTATTACATACTTGCCACTAAAAAGGTAAAATGATGACAGAGCATTTAGGTGCCTAGCCCAAGCCCCGAGAGAAAGGAAAAATGCAATAGACATTAGTTGATGTTGCTGCTATTTTCACAATTGATAGTTTGGTGTTTTGTTTTGTTGTTGTTGTTTTTGTTGTTTTCTTTTACAATATTTTGGGACATAAAAGGAGGAAACAAAGTTGGTTAATTGGAGAAAGTTCAGCACTTGGATGCCAGGATAAGTATTACTTATCATTAATTAATTCCAGGCTTTACCTGGTGAAGAATGAATAGATGTTCTGCCTAAAGGTTGCATTTACCTCAGCCCAGATCAGGCCAGTGAACATGCCTGTCCCAGTCTCTGACTTGTTTCTCAGTGATTATTATTGACATCAACTCTAGACACCCGTGCAGCCTTTCTGTGGTGCATGACGTAGTTCAGTATTCCAGAATCCAGTTTGTGAGCTTGACTTTGGAAACTAATTGTATGCCATTATAGAGTGGCCTTGGGCCTGGATATCTCTGTCCATGGTGCTGAACTGAGAGCTCCTGGGAGGTGGAAGCAGATGGTACAACATGGTCCCTCTCATCTTCACAGCCTGCCTGAGCTGAGAGACTGGACTACTGTGAAAAGAAGGTTGCCTTGGGAGTTAAGAGACCTGGTTAAAGTTGCAATAACTTTCTGTGTGGCTCCAGGCAAATTGCCGAACCTCTCTGTTTCAATGTTCCCATCAGTAAAATTGGATTGCAACATTCTGTCATTCCTGTTTCAGGCTGCTGCTGATTTTGTGTGAGTAAATGAGATGACAGATGCTAAAGTGGGATATGAATGCACGATATGATCATACCGTTATTATTGCTGCTCAGTCTTTTAATCATACATTTTGACGGTATTGTTTTAATTCACTGAGGCACCCTAAGGCTTAATAACATATAATGCAACGAACAGAAAATCAAACAAACTGACAAAAATCAAACAAATTGGTGGTGGTGGGGGGAGTGGGAGGGGATAACTCTTCTATGTTACTTGTAAGCTCCTGTATGGTTGTAGAGCTCAGGGTGTGTCTTTAAGAATAAAGATAATGAATGACCAGGGAAGAGTCAGTGCCTGTGTAGAAGGAGAAAAGACAAAAAAGATAACATCTGCTCACCTCCACAGGCCCCAAAGGGGAGCTCCATTTTACTGTCATGGGGCCTGAAATCTCACCATTACTCTGATATTTTAGCCCATTATTCCATATCCTTTACAGAATGGTTGCAAACTCCCTTTTTTAGTTAATCAGATTTGCTATGGCCTGGGATTTGGAGATAGAATCCTTAGGTCTAAGTTCTTTCTCTAGTACAGAATCTTCATAAAGCAAGTAATTTAACCTCTTCTAGACTTGATTTCTTCACCTGTAAAATGGGGTAAATAGTAAAAGAGGCTTTATAAAATCACATAAATATTAGTTGCCATTATTCTCTGACATGCTCTGGTCAAAATATTTCATGAGCAGGAATAAAAAATGTCTTGCTTTTACCTGTGTTTTTATGCTGTTCTATGGCTTTCACAGATACATATCCCCCTCCACCTCCTCCTGTTAAAATCTTCGAATGTAAGGTAAAAACCACCTTCCTTTATCACCCCAGCCACAAGTGAGTTTTTTCCTTTCCAGAGTTCTTAGAGAATCTATTTCCTATCTAATAAAAGACAAAAAGGGTAATTAACCGTACCTTCGCTACACTTCCCATTGGCTAATCAGGGCAATATGCAAATTAACCGCCAACAAAGATGGTGGTTAATTTGCAAACTAGGCTCCAAGCGGTGGAGCGAAGCCAAACATACCCAAAGCATGCCGAGTAGCGAGGCCTCACGCCCCCAGGATCAGCGGAGCCACGAGGCCTCATGCCCCCGGGATCAGTGGAGCCACGAGGCCTCATGCCCCTGGGATCAGCAGAGCCGCGAGGCCTCACGGCCCTGGTGCCAAGCGGAGCTGCGAGGCTTCACGGCCCCAGGATCAGCAGAGCAGCGAAACCTGACAACTGGGGGGAGGGGGAGCTCTGGCCAGAGCCCAGCCAGAGCGAAGGCCTGGGTCCCGGGTGCCAGAGGAAAACTGGTGCCAGCAGCCAAGGGAAGGGAAGGCCTATTGCACGAATCTCTTTGTGCAACAGGCCTCTAGTATTGTATAAAGACAAAGATTTTTCAAAATTCTAAGATGAGGGTACAGCTGACTCTCAAGGGTGAATTGAAATCAGAGCCTCCAAGGGCCTCATGACCACACTTGGTTTCCTGTCTCTGTGCCTCTCTGCATGATTGTTCTACTCTTCCCTTTGCCACAGACCAGTTTCTGTTCGCCAGTCTGCACAGTTGAAAACATGGCTGCCAAAAACAGCTTCCAGGTTTACATGTTCTCAATTCAATAGCACCACCAGGCCGAGTTTGGATCTCCTGGTCTGGATTCCAGGTTTTCCAGGGCAGGTCTTTGTTCCAACAATGAAGGCCAGGATCTGGTGGTCATACTGTGTTAACATGGAGGCTATCCTGATGGCCATATGGATGGAGTTGTCTGGGAGAAGTTCCCAGAAGAAGGGAGAACAGTCTCAAAAAAATACTCGGGTGAAGTGGTGGTGCTATTGCTAGACAGATTAAATGATGAGTCTGATTGCAAAATTCTTAGAACATAGTAGTTTATAGATAAGTATTGGCTTCTGTTCCTTTGAATTGACCCATCTTGATACCTTCATGGTAAAGTCTTGGGTTAGCCCATCCAGAAACAAGGGTAGGAGAACTACAATTTTTGTGCACCGGGCCTCTAGTCTATAATAATAAAAGGGTAATATGCTAATTAGACTGGACGTCATTCTGGACGTCCTTCCCGACAAAGCCGGGGCCGGAAGGAAGCCAGCTCAGGTCCCGGGTGCCTGCAGGTGGCTCGGGGAAGCCAACTGGGGTACCAGGTGCTGGTGGGAAGCTGGTGCAAGCAGTCTGGGGAAGGAAGGCCTACTCTTGCATGAATTTTTGTGCATTGAGCCTCTAGTAATTCTATAACAAAGGATGGACAATAAGAAAGTGACATTTGAACAATGACTTGAAAAAGGTGAAGGACTGAGCCACCTGTCTCTCTGGGAGATGAGTATTCCAGGTTGGGAGACCTTTAGGTGCCAAAGCCCCGAGTCAGAGGGAACAGCAAGAGGGCCAGTGGAGCTGGAGCGTATGAGACATGTACAGAAGTGTGTGAGACATAACAAACCAATGACCTTTCCCAGGATTTCTACCTGGGGAAGAGGAGAGTGTGACATAATACCATGCTGGAGGCCAGAGCTTTAGTCTCATCCATTCTTTAGTGATCTCTAAGTAAACCATTTCCAATGGGAGAGAGACTGTAGTAAGTCGGTTTCTCACACTTTAAGAATAACAGGGAATTATAGACAGGGTAGAAAACTGAAGGCCCAGCTGCAGGGAAGTGCCAGTACAACCCTCACCTCCAAGGTGCTGTTCTTTATGAAAGATAGCTGCATAGCACTGGTGGGAGAAGCAAGGGTTTCATGAAGGGTGAATGTCCTTTTGCATACAGACAGGCCACTGAAGGAAGAAAATGCAAGGCCAGGACTTCTTGTAAGAAAGAAATTTAATAACTGTTTCTGAAAGATGCCAACATAATAATTTTTCCAGTGTCTTTAATTCTGCCTATTAATCAAGAGATGGTTCAAGTAGTACTGAAGGAGAAAGCCCTTGTTATGTGATTGCATCCCATAGCCCATTTTACAATGATCACAGTTGAGTATTTGGAGTGAGGACATTAGTAATAAAGGGCCAGAAAGGAAGAGCCAGACTTAGAAGCTCTTCCCTGTCCTCAGGAACCAATGCCAGCCAAAGCCCAAACTGATGTGCTCTTCTCTGGAAGCCATGATGTGCACACACAGGAGCAGTTTGTACTCTTGTGCAAAACAGAGTTTGCTCCTGAGCCTCGGAAAACTACATACAAGGAAGAATGTGTGGTTATTGGTTGCGAGATTCCAGAAGTTACACACCTGTCAAACATCTGGGCAGGATGGAAAAGGGAAATGTAATTTTAGACAGAGGGAAGGAATTACAAAGGACAGGCGCAGCAAAGCCAATCCTCCTGTAGCAGGTGGTCCAGGAAAGGGGAGTGTGCAGAATAAGCCTCTTAACTGACCTAGATTAGTAACAATATTCATCCCCTTTAAAAACTGATTCTAATGATCAGAACATGAAACTTCTTTCTGTAGTTTGAAATAGGTGGTGTCTCAAAGAAGAACCGTTTCTAACAGTTAATTTGTATATATCTTTAAACTCATGTAACAAAATGTATATACAAACATACACAGACATATTGGTCACAATGTGTTTGAACGAAATGAGGTAAGACAGAAGAAGTAGGAAATTTTTTCCATGTCTTTCTCTTATGTGTACATTCTGGTAAGTTGGCCCAACATGTGAATTTGGTCTTCTAACTATGATGTAGATTATGATCACTAACATTTCTTTCTCCTTGGCATCTCTGATATTAAGAGCAGAAGATTTAGGGGTAAAATATGCCAGATCACACTGTATCACAGAGCACATCATTGTTAAAATGCGGGTCTATCTTTCTACCTACCTATCCATATCTATCTATCTAATCTATTTTATCTATCTCATAAACAGTACAAACATATGCCACAAAATTTAAAGGTTTTATATTTTTTCCCCCACTCCACCCCCAGTCACTTTCTCTAGAGATGAGAGAAGTTATATGCATTCTTTTTTTTCATGGTACCATGCATATTATTTTCACATTATCTTTTTCACTTAACAAAATAGCATTGATATGGCTTCCTACCAGTACATTTTTGTCAAAGGCTGCATAGTATTCCATTATGTGCTTATTCTAATATTTACTTAACCACTCTCCTAAATGATGGATATCTCTATTGTTTCCAAGCTATTGTCACTTCAAAAAATACTCTACAGAGGGAAAGTAGGGGAGGGAGGGGGCAAGAGGAAGAGATCAACCAAATGACTTGTATGCATGCATATAAGCCAAACCAATGGACATGGACAACAGG
>NW_005371823.1:1941603-1949244 GCF_000412655.1 Myotis brandtii | reverse complement strand
CTTTGGGGGTCAAACGACCCTTTCACAGGGGTCTCCTAAGACCATCAGAAAACACATATATAATTACATGTTGTTTTTGTGATTAATCGCTATGCTTTAATTATGTTCAATTTGTAACAATGAAATTGGGGGTCACCACAACATGAGGAACTGTATTAAAGGGTCGCGGCATTAGGAAGGATGAGAACCACTGCTCTAGAAGGAGTATGGCCCTGCCGACATCTTGATCTCAGACTTCCAGCCTCCACAACTACGAGAGAATACATTTGTTGTAAGCCACCCAGTTTGTGGCAGTGTGTTACAATAGTTCTGGGAAAATAATACACTATGATACAATTTAGGAAATACCATAATACAAACAAGTTTATAAGGTTATCTTTGACTTGCATAAAACTTTAGAAGATAAAAGCATGATAACTGTTTGTGTAAAAATATAGTTCTAATTAGTACAAATATATCATTCGCAGCCAAATTACTAATAAACGTACAAATACTTGCACTAAGTCTTTGACTAAGCTATAATAATTTTTTTTACTGAACTTCTTATGATGAGTCCAAGTTAGTGAAGTCCTATTTATCAAGAATTAAGGTCAGTTCTGCCCTGGCATGTGGCTCAGTTGGTTTGCAGGTTTGATTCCTGTACAGGGCACATGCCCGGGTTTGGGGTCCCATCCCCAATAGGGGGTGTGCAGGAGGCAGCCAATTGATGCTTCTCTCTCATAGAGGTTTCTCTTCTCTCTCTCTCTCTCTCTCTCTCTCTCTCTCACTCTCTCTCGCTCTCTCTCTCCCTCTCTCGCTCCCTCCCTCCCTTTCTCTCACTCTCTCCCTCTCTCTCTCTCCCTTTCCTCCTTTCCAACACTCTCTAAAAATCAATCGGAAAAATATTCCCTAGAGAGGATTAACAAACAAAACCATAAAAATTAAATAAAATTACCAAATGGTCGAGCAGTGCCTCCTCTGGGTATATACACACAGAAATGGAAAGCGGGGTCTTGAAGAGATATTTGGGCACCTGTGTTCACAACATGTCAGATGGAAGCAGCCACTGAGGAATGTGCCTGGAGAGATGAATGGATAAGAAGCAAAATGGAGCCTAGACATGTACCATGGAATTGTGTTCAGCTTTAAAAAAGGAAGGAAATTCTGACACGTGCTCCAACATGGATGACAACCCTTTGAGGATATGATGCCTCATGACATCAGCCAGGCCCAAAAAGGTTCATTCTTGGCGGTGGAGGGATAACCATGTGTTCCAGCCCCCCAAAGAAGAGAAGGTAGAAGACAAGGAGCCATTGCGTCTGACCACTCTGTCCCCTGGGCAGGAGACATAGAGGACCTCTCGTCTCACCAAGCAAGGCAAGGAGACGCAGTCCCACACACTCCGGGTCCTGGCAGACAAGTGCCGGGACCTACATTCAATCAGAGTTGTGCTCCATGCTGGGTCGGGAGATGAAAGGTACAAGGTCACAGTGCCTGATCCCTGTCTTGCTCCCGACTTGGGTTGTATGGTCTTAACCTCTCTGAGCCTTGGCTTCCTCCCCTTGGCCCATAGACAGGCACGGTTGTTGGGTCACTCTGGGGCACTCAGTTGTTGGGGTCCAGCCCCAGCAGGTCCAGGCGTTCCCAAAGGTGTGGATGGAGTCGGCGAAGAATGAAGAACACGGAGGCAGCGTTCAGGTGATCATCATAGCCAGCTTCTATAGCCAGGTACTCCAACCAGGTTCTGTGTTTATTGTCTTGTTACATCTGTATTTATACCAGTAGATTTAAATCCTATCCATTCTATTCCAAAGGTTAGGGCGTTTCTTATCTCCATTCCAAGGTTACCCTATTGTTCTATTAAGCTACAAGGAAGTAACTGAAGGAGATTATCCTAAGTAAAGATTATGTAGCTTAAGCGTGATTGTTCGTAGTTTAAGTGATTAATTAGCCGCCTGGCATGTAGTTAAGGGGTTTTATTCCCTCCCTAATTCCAGGGAAACAACCTTTCTCAGAGAGATGACCCAGGTTCTCTAGCCAGGATCTCCAGCCAAGTTCTGTGTTTATTGTCTTGTTACATCTGTATTTATACCAGTTGATTTTAATGCTATCCATTCTATTCCAAAGTTTAGGGCGTTTCTTATCTCCATTCCAAGGTTACCCTATTGTTCTATTAAGCTACAAGGAAGTAACTGAAGGAGATTATCCTAAGTAAAGATTATGTAGCTTAAGCGTGATTGTTCGTAGTTTAAGTGATTAATTAGCCGCCTGGCATGTAGTTAAGGGGTTTTATTCCCTCCCTAATTCCAGGGAAACAACCTTTCTCAGAGAGATGACCTTGGTTAAAACACATAGCGCTAAGAAGGGGAGCAAACATATTAAGAACAGTATGCCATATACACCAGGTCCCTTGAAACATATGCTGTGCAGATGTTTCTTCCCTGCAGCAACTGTGTCAAGCAGCAAGGATGGACTGGCTTCCGGCACTCAGTGACCTGGCACTAGGAGAACTAAGCAGAGGATGGGGCCCACCCTCTGTACTCAGAGCTCCCTCCTGTTGATTCGGTCCCGAGGGAGCTCTGTGATTCTAGAAGCCAGTCCAGAGAATATCGGATTAAGTACGGTGGGATCAGTTTGTGCATCTGACTCCAGGTGCCCTGGGTTCTGAAAAACAATCTAGAGAAGATGAGATCAAGTAGGATTCATTGGCTGAGCGAGTTAATCTGCTTGGAGACAGGCTTTCTGCTTATATAAGGGCTGAGGGCACCCAGCCTAGGCCATTAGACACCAGAGCCCAGGAGTGCAAGGACCATGTCGCCACCCAGGATAAGTGAAGCAGCGCGAGCTCCAACCCTCCTGAGGGCCACAGCACCGAACTGGTTTCCTTCCGGCCATCTGCAAGCTCAGGAGGCCAAGCTGGGTGCCTCCTGCCCTGCCTCAACCCTGGTGCACCGGCCTTCCTGCCAGTGGCTCTGCCATCAACCTATTGGCCCTGGCGGCCTGCTCCCGGTGCCCCCCATATACAGCTGGGCCTCCATATATCCCATCATCCAGCCAGAGTCCGTGAGGAGAGGCCTGGCCCCCCGCACCCGGCTACCCCCCGCTCAGGAGCTGTGTGACCTGCTGCAGGGAGCAGATAAGCCTCCCATGGAGTCAGCCAGCCTGTCCCAGGCTGCCCAGGATCCGGCCCCGAAGTCCCCTTCCATCCACCTCTCAGCTGCCAGAGACAAGAGGAGGACTGCCCTCGACACCATGCCCTGCCTGGCTGCAGGTGCCAAGAGGCGCTTCCTGGCCAGCAGCAGCAGCAGCCCTCCTCCCAAGGCCCAGGGGTTGGGCAGCCAGCTCCCAGAGGCCCGCGCCCCATCAGGACAGGCGTCCATGGCCACCAGCACTGTGCCTCCCAAACTTGTAACCTGCGGCCCACCTGAGCAGAGTTCTCAGAAGCCCATTCCTCCAAAAGAGTGTGGGGGCAAAGTGCCCGCCATCACCCGTCAACGCCATCTCAGCTTCTTTATGGACGAGGGTCTCAAGTTCTGCTCCTCCACCCAGGAAGCCACAGAGGAGCTGAAGGAGGAGAAGGCGGCCGACCACCAGAGCCCCAGCAAGAGGATGGACTGGGACGTGGCCGTAAACACCTTCCACAAGATGCAGGGCTTGGAGCCGGTCTCCACAAGACCCGGGACAGGGGGGCTGTGTCCCAGAAGGTGGTGCTGGGGGGCAAGTTGGCCACCCAGACCAGCTTCTCACTCCAGTGCCCGAACAGCCCCCCTGAAGAGGATCCTTTGCAAGGGGCCGGCCTGTACCAGCGCCTCAAGGAGCACCTGCTAACCCAGGCCCAGCTCAAGGAGAATGGCTACCCCTTTGCGCACCCCAAGCGGCCCGGGGGCGCTGTCCTCTTCACCACCCAAGAGAAGCCGCCCCAAGATGCCTCCTGCAGGCTGTGCTGCCGCTGTGGCACCCAGTACCTCGTGGCCCCCTCGGGCCGCTGTGTGCACCAGGAAGAATGTCACTACCACTGGGGGCGGCTGCGCCCCACTCCAGCGGCTGGGGGCTGGGAGATTCAGTACACGTGCTGCTCGGCCCCCATCGGCTCCCCTGGCTGCCAGGTGGCCCAGCAGCACGTGCAGGACGGCCGCCAGCAGGACCTGCAGGGCTTCGTGCAGACCTTGGACAAAGAGCTGCCCCCAGGGGCTCACCCCGGCATCTACGCCCTGGACTGTGAGATGTGCTACACCACCTCTGGCCTGGAGCTGACCCGCGTCAGCGTGGTGGACAGCGCCCTGCGGCTGGTGTACGACACCTTCGTCAGGCCGGACCGCGACATCGTCGACTACAACACCAGGTTTTCCGGAGTCACCGCGGCTGACCTGGCCCACACCAGCTCCTCGATCCGGGACGTTCAGGCCGCCTTGCTGACGCTCTTCAATGCCCACACCATCCTCATCGGACACAGCCTGCAGAGCGACCTGCTGGCCTTGAAGCTCATCCACGGCACCGTGCTGGACACATCTGTGCTCTTCCCGCACCGCCGCGGCCTCCCCTACAAGCGCTCCCTTCGCAACCTCACGGCTCACTACCTCAGACACGTCATCCAGAACCGGATGGATGGCCACAACTCCAGCGAGGACGCCAGCGCCTGCATGCACCTGGTCATCTGGAAGATGGGACAAGACGCCAAGACTGAGCGCTGACCGCAGCCCAGCATTTTGTGGACAGGACTATGACTTTGGAAAGAGCTTTGTGATCACATATTTCTCTTACCCCACATGTCTAACAATAAAGGAATGGTTCAGTAAACTATAAAAAAAATACTCTACTTCTGGATTCTAGGCATTGTGTAGAAACTGCTCAATTTGTTGATAGATAATTCTTTAAGTTGAGCTGAAAATGTGAAATGACAGACTTGTGACTCAGCTTGACGTGATGGGGAGTAACAAAGTGCTATCTTTTTCTACCATCAATTACCATGAAGCAAATGAACAGTGTCAGGAGGAAACAAGTGAAATATTCTTGATTATTTTTAAAATTAATTTTCAATGTTTTCTTCACCTGGAAAGGGCAAGAAGAGGATGAGTAAGAATTTCCTCTATTCTAATTTAAGGAACACTTCCAATGCCTTTATTTCAGCATAAGTATAAACATTAATTGCAAGACACAATACGCTAGATTGTGCTATTTCAACTTGGGTTATACTGATAACTACATGGTTCAGAGCTAGAGTTGGTCAAAGGAGAAACGTGTGTGAGGTTTGGAAGATGGAAGCAAAGCAAACCATGAAGGTTTTGTGGTCATATATGGTGATGGGCAGTAGTACAAGTGTCTGGTGGGCTCCTGCTAGCCCTCACTCTCCTCTGCTCTGCTTCTGGACCCACAGTGGCACCAAACGCTCCACAGTACTTGGCCATAGCCCCACAGAGCTGCACAGAGGCACAGCCCTTTTAGATCTTTCCATGTGCTTCTCCTTAAGGCCCTCATCTGCCAGCTAGACATGCTTGGCTTCTCAGATTTCCCTGAAAGGTCTGGCATGTCATGTATGTCAGTGCTTAAGTTTGATTGGTTGGTGATGCTTTCTTTGATCCTTTGACTCTTTTTTTCTAGGGCTTTCTCAGCTTCTCCCATACTAGTGTATGGTCTCATCCTACAATAAACCCCTTTTTCTTGTCATAATCGTCCTAGCTCTGCTTTCTTACCTGAACCCTGACTGCTACATACAGGAAATGAATCATTAGTTATATCCTTCCTGAAATACCTTACCATTTCTAGGCTCTGTGTTGTGAGAGACAGATGAGAAACTTGAGGGTAACAACAAGATGACGAGGCTTCCTATGGGCTTCAGCGGAGGCAGGGAAGAGTGAGTGGCTGAGCTCTCATTAGAGATGTCCGTTAGACTTCCAAAGGATCACTCTGCGGGTGTTCAGAAAGTGTTGTTCTCAGCTTGAGACCCTGCTTCACGCCAAAAGGAGGAAAAAATTGCCCTGAGATTCCTTTCTTGTACTGATGTCATACCACAGGCACATAAAACTCAAGAAATGCCACACTCAGTCCGTCAGTGACTCCAGCCCATCGTCTTCTCCTCCCCGGGGCCCCAGGAGATGTTTGTGGGAGGGCACAGCTGCACTCCAGTATATCACCTTCAGGTGAGTGGTGCCCTCCAGCAGCCTTTCCAGCCCATTAACCTCCTATTTAAGTCCATTCCGTGTTATTTCACTGCAGTTTGTTTGGAGGGCAACCTTCTTTCCCTATAGAATGCTACCTGTCAAAATCAAAGTTTGAAATTAGATGTTTTTTTATATGACTTTGCTGGGCTAACTACCTGGGTTAAACTTGGCTGTTGATCTCTCCCAAACAATGTTATTTTTCTTTTATGTGAGACCTACTGATTTACCCAATTCTATTTTTTCTTATTTCAACAAATTTTAAGTGTATGATTTTGTGGCATTGATTACATTCACAATGTTGTGCAACCAACACCACTATCTATTTCCAAAACTTTTTCATCACCCAAACAAAAACTCTGTAACCATTAAGCAATATTTCCCATTCCTCCCTCTCCCCAGTCTCTGGGTAACCTCAAATTTACTTTCTATCCCTATAAATTTGCTTATTCTATGTATTTTATAAAGTGGAATAATGCAATATTTGTCCTTTTGTGTTTGGCTTATTTTGCTTATCATGATTTTTTGGTTTACTTAATTCTCACTATCCAGACTCTGCCTGTTCAATTGAATACAAGATTCCCCTTTTGCCCTGTTTTGGGAATCTCCTTATGACTTCATTGTACCTTGGTTTCTTAACTGTCATACTAGAAAGAGGAAACAGACCCAAATATTCAAATTTGATGTTTAAAAAACATAAAAATATTAAGAAATAAATTCAAAACAACATGAAGACATTCTTTTGCAAGTTTCAGTAACCTTAAAAACAACTATCACTCAGGTGAAATATCAATGAAATATTTCTTTCTATCTCTGTGTGAGACCGTTGAGGTCATAAAGCTACTGAGGAAAATGCTATTTCAAGCTGCCAAGTCCCTACTGTCTCATAATGGTCTACAAGTATTTAAACACAATCCAGTCCTTCAATATAGGAGAGGGATAACATGTCCATGAATCTTTAATGCATGAATAATCCTTTTTGACATTTCCCTTCAGTGCCGAGGAAGATGGCTGGATTTGCTTGTGGCTGCATTGATAATAACTTATCTCTTCCTTTTTCATTCCTAAAGGGAAATGTCATAACGAGAACCCACTACTAAATAAAACATGTACATCACAGTTTTTTTTTATTTCTGAAAAACAAAAGAGGCTGACCTCCAAGTCAGATTGAATTTATACTGAACTCAGAGAAAGTGAGGCTTAAATATAGAATCTTGTTTATGTGTTTTAGCATTTGTTATTTTTCCAGTGGCAAAAAAAAAAAGCTATTCAGAGTATAAAGCAACAGGAAAGTAGCTACTGCCCACCTATGTTAAGTAAATTGTAAAATTATCTAATTGTAGCGATACAAACACTGTCACATGTATAGGCTATAATTAAGTTCATTTAATCACTTATTCATCCATCCATTTAATAAATGTTATTGAGCGTCTATTGTCTATTTTGTGCATGTGCTGTGATAGGCATTGTCTGCCCTGTCCAATATGGTAGCCACTAGTCACATTGA
>NW_005371823.1:1926859-1937665 GCF_000412655.1 Myotis brandtii | reverse complement strand
TCTCTCTCTCTCTCTCTCTCTCTCTCTCTCTCACTCTCTCTCGCTCTCTCTCTCCCTCTCTCGCTCCCTCCCTCCCTTTCTCTCACTCTCTCCCTCTCTCTCTCTCCCTTTCCTCCTTTCCAACACTCTCTAAAAATCAATCGGAAAAATATTCCCTAGAGAGGATTAACAAACAAAACCATAAAAATTAAATAAAATTACCAAATGGTCGAGCAGTGCCTCCTCTGGGTATATACACACAGAAATGGAAAGCGGGGTCTTGAAGAGATATTTGGGCACCTGTGTTCACAACATGTCAGATGGAAGCAGCCACTGAGGAATGTGCCTGGAGAGATGAATGGATAAGAAGCAAAATGGCGCCTAGACATGTACCATGGTATAGTGTTCACCTTTAAAAAAGGAAGGCAGTTCTGACACATGCTCCAACAGGGATGATGACCTTTGAGGATCTGATGCCTCATGAAATCAGCCATGCCCAAAGAGGTAAGTTCTGCAGAATTCCACTTGAATGAGGTGGTCAAATCCACAGAGACAGAAAGTGGAATATTCGTGGCCAGGGACTTGGGGGAGAAGGAAGGGAGAGTTATCGCATTTCATAGGTTCAGAGGTTCCGTTTAGCAAGATGAAAAAATTGGGAGGGAGCCTTATGGAGGGATGCCCCCCAGAGAAAAGAAAAGGCGGAGGACAATGAGCCACTGCGTCTGACCCCTCTGTCCCCTGGGCAGGAGACATAGAGGACCTCTCATCTCACCAAGCAAGGCCAAGGCCAGGAGACGAAGTCACACACTCGGGGTCCTGGCAGACAAGTGCCGGGACCCATATGGAATCAGAGTTGTGCTCCACCCTGGGGTGGGGGGGCAGGGAGGGGAAAGGGACAAGAGCAGGGAGAGTGAGATGTGTGTGACCCCTCCCACAAGGTCACAGGGCCTGATCCCTGTCTTGCCCCTGACTTGGGCTGTGCCCTCTTGACCTGTCAGAGCCTTGGCTTCCTCCCCTTGGCCCAGAGACAGGCATGGTTGTCAGGTGACTCTGGGCACTCAGCGGAGGATGGGGCTCACCGTCTGGACTCAGAGCTCCCTCCTGGTGATTCGGTCCCGAGGGAGCTCCGGGATTCTAGAAGCCAGTCAGAGAATATGGGATTAAGTAAGGTGGGATTAAGTCAGGGCACCTGACTCCTGGTACCCTGAGGTCATTAAGATTCATTGGCTGAGCGAGTTAATCTGTTTGGAGGCGGGGCTTTCCGCCTATATAAGGGCTGAGGGCACCCAGCCTAAGCCATTAGACACCAGAGCCCTGGAGAGAAGAACCATGTCGGCACCCGGGAGAAGTGAAGCAGCGCGAGCTCCAGCTCTCCTGAGAGTCACGGCACCGAGCTGGTTTCCTCCTGGCCATCTGCAAGCTCAGGAGGCCGAGCTGGGTGCCTCCTGCCCTGCCCCAACCCTGGTGCACCGGCCTTCCTGCCAGTGGCCCTGCCATCAACCTATTGGCCCTGGCGGCCTGCTCCTAGTGCCCCCCATATACACCTGGAGCCCCATATATCTCATCATCCAGCCAGAGTCCGTGAGGAGAGGCCTGGCCCCCCGCACCCGGCTACCCACCACCCAGGAACTGTGTGACCTGCTGCAGGGAGCAGACAAGCCTCCCATGGAGTCAGCCAGCCTGCCCCAGGCTGCCCAGGATCCGGCCCCGAAGTCCCCTTCCATCCACCTCTCAGCTGCCAGAGACAAGAGGAGGATTGCCTGCGACACCATGCCCTGCCTGGCTGCAGGTGCCAAGAGGCGCTTCCTGGCCAGCAGCAGCCCTCCTCCCAAGGCCCAGGGGTTGGGCAGCCAGCTCCCAGAGGCCCGCGCCCCATCAGGACAGGCGTCCCTGGCCACCAGCACTGTGCCTCCCAAACTCGTAACCCACAGCCCACCTGAGCAGAGTTCTCAGAAGCCCATTCCTCCAAAAGAGCCAGCTTCTCACTCCAGTGCCCGAACAGCCCCCCTGAAGAGGATCCTTTGCAAGGGGCCGGCCTGTACCAGCGCCTCAAGGAGCACCTGCTAACCCAGGCCCAGCTCAAGGAGAATGGCTACCCCTTTGCGCACCCCAAGCGGCCCGGGGGCGCTGTCCTCTTCACCACCCAAGAGAAGCCGCCCCAAGATGCCTCTTGCAGGCTGTGCTGCCGCTGTGGCAACCAGTACCTCGTGGCCCGAAGGGGCCACTGTGTGCACCAGGAAGAATGTCACTACCACTGGGGGCGGCGGCGCCCCACTCCAGTGGCTGGGGGCTGGGAGATTCAGTACACGTGCTGCTCGGCCCCCATCGGCTCCCCTGGCTGCCAGGTGGCCCAGCAGCACGTGCAGGACGGCCGCCAGCAGGACCTGCAGGGCTTCGTGCAGACCTTGGACAAAGAGCTGCCCCCAGGGGCTCACCCCGGCATCTACGCCCTGGACTGTGAGATGTGCTACACCACCTCTGGCCTGGAGCTGACCCGCGTCAGCGTGGTGGACAGCGCCCTGCAGCTGGTGTACGACGCCTTCGTCAGGCCGGACCGCGACATCGTCGACTACAACACCAGGTTTTCCGGAGTCACTGCAGCTGACCTGGCCCACACCAGCACCTCGATCCGGGACGTTCAGGCCGCCTTGCTGACGCTCTTCAATGCCCACACCATCCTCATCGGACACAGCCTGCAGAGCGACCTGCTGGCCTTGAAGCTCATCCATGGCACCGTGCTGGACACATCTGTGCTCTTCCCGCACCGCCGCGGCCTCCCCTGAAAGCGCTCCCTTCGCAACCTCACGGCTCACTACCTCGGACACGTCATCCAGGACCGGATGGATGGCCACAGCTCCAGCGAGGACGCCAGCGCCTGCATGCGCCTGGTCATCTGGAAGATGGGACAAGACGCCAAGACTGAGCACTGACCGCAGCCCAGCATTTTGTGGACAGGACTATGACTTTGGAAAAGGCTTTGTGATCACATATATCTCTTGCCCCACATGTCTAACAATAAAGGAATGGTTCAGTAAACTATAAAAAAAATACTCTACTTCTGGATTCTAGGCATTGTGTAGAAACTGCTCAATTTGTTGATAGATAATTCTTTAAGTTGAGCTGAAAATGTGAAATGACAGACTTGTGACTCAGCTTGACGTGATGGGGAGTAACAAAGTGCTATCTTTTTCTACCATCAATTACCATGAAGCAAATGAACAGTGTCAGGAGGAAACAAGTGAAATATTCTTGATTATTTTTAAAATTAATTTTCAATGTTTTCTTCACTTGGAAAGGGCAAGAAGAGGATGAGTAAGAATTTCCTCTATTCTAATTTAAGGAACACTTCCAATGCCTTTATTTCAGCATAAGTATAAACATTAATTGCAAGACACAATACGCTAGATTGTGCTATTTCAACTTGGGTTATACTGATAACTACATGGTTCAGAGCTAGAGTTGGTCAAAGGAGAAACGTGTGTGAGGTTTGGAAGATGGAAGCAAAGCAAACCATGAAGGTTTTGTGGTCATATATGGTGATGGGCAGTAGTACAAGTGTCTGGTGGGCTCCTGCTAGCCCTCACTCTCCTCTGCTCTGCTTCTGGACCCACAGTGGCACCAAACGCTCCACAGTACTTGGCCATAGCCCCACAGAGCTGCACAGAGGCACAGCCCTTTTAGATCTTTCCATGTGCTTCTCCTTAAGGCCCTCATCTGCCAGCTAGACATGCTTGGCTTCTCAGATTTCCCTGAAAGGTCTGGCATGTCATGTATGTCAGTGCTTAAGTTTGATTGGTTGGTGATGCTTTCTTTGATCCTTTGACTCTTTTTTCTAGGCCTCTCCCAGCTTCTCCCATACTAGTGTATGGTCTCATCCTACAATAAACCCCTTTTTCTTGTCATAATCGTCCCAGCTCTGCTTTCTTACCTGAACCCTGACTGCTACATACAGGAAATGAATCATTAGTTATATCCTTCCTGAAATACCTTACCATTTCTAGGCTCTGTGTTGTGAGAGACAGATGAGAAACTTGAGGGTAACAACAAGATGACGAGGCTTCCTATGGGCTTCAGCGGAGGCAGGGAAGAGTGAGTGGCTGAGCTCTCATTAGAGATGTCCGTTAGACTTCCAAAGGATCACTCTGCGGGTGTTCAGAAAGTGTTGTTCTCAGCTTGAGACCCTGCTTCACGCCAAAAGGAGGAAAAAATTGCCCTGAGATTCCTTTCTTGTACTGATGTCATACCACAGGCACATAAAACTCAAGAAATGCCACACTCAGTCCGTCAGTGACTCCAGCCCATCGTCTTCTCCTCCCCGGGGCCCCAGGAGATGTTTGTGGGAGGGCACAGCTGCACTCCAGTATATCACCTTCAGGTGAGTGGTGCCCTCCAGCAGCCTTTCCAGCCCATTAACCTCCTATTTAAGTCCATTCCGTGTTATTTCACTGCAGTTTGTTTGGAGGGCAACCTTCTTTCCCTATAGAATGCTACCTGTCAAAATCAAAGTTTGAAATTAGATGTTTTTTTATATGACTTTGCTGGGCTAACTACCTGGGTTAAACTTGGCTGTTGATCTCTCCCAAACAATGTTATTTTTCTTTTATGTGAGACCTACTGATTTACCCAATTCTATTTTTTCTTATTTCAACAAATTTTAAGTGTATGATTTTGTGGCATTGATTACATTCACAATGTTGTGCAACCAACACCACTATCTATTTCCAAAACTTTTTCATCACCCAAACAAAAACTCTGTAACCATTAAGCAATATTTCCCATTCCTCCCTCTCCCCAGTCTCTGGGTAACCTCAAATTTACTTTCTATCCCTATAAATTTGCTTATTCTATGTATTTTATAAAGTGGAATAATGCAATATTTGTCCTTTTGTGTTTGGCTTATTTTGCTTATCATGATTTTTTGGTTTACTTAATTCTCACTATCCAGACTCTGCCTGTTCAATTGAATACAAGATTCCCCTTTTGCCCTGTTTTGGGAATCTCCTTATGACTTCATTGTACCTTGGTTTCTTAACTGTCATACTAGAAAGAGGAAACAGACCCAAATATTCAAATTTGATGTTTAAAAAACATAAAAATATTAAGAAATAAATTCAAAACAACATGAAGACATTCTTTTGCAAGTTTCAGTAACCTTAAAAACAACTATCACTCAGGTGAAATATCAATGAAATATTTCTTTCTATCTCTGTGTGAGACCGTTGAGGTCATAAAGCTACTGAGGAAAATGCTATTTCAAGCTGCCAAGTCCCTACTGTCTCATAATGGTCTACAAGTATTTAAACACAATCCAGTCCTTCAATATAGGAGAGGGATAACATGTCCATGAATCTTTAATGCATGAATAATCCTTTTTGACATTTCCCTTCAGTGCCGAGGAAGATGGCTGGATTTGCTTGTGGCTGCATTGATAATAACTTATCTCTTCCTTTTTCATTCCTAAAGGGAAATGTCATAACGAGAACCCACTACTAAATAAAACATGTACATCACAGTTTTTTTTTATTTCTGAAAAACAAAAGAGGCTGACCTCCAAGTCAGATTGAATTTATACTGAACTCAGAGAAAGTGAGGCTTAAATATAGAATCTTGTTTATGTGTTTTAGCATTTGCTATTTTTCCAGTGGCAAAAAAAAAAGCTATTCAGAGTATAAAGCAATAGGAAAGTAGCTACTGCCCACCTATGTTAAGTAAATTGTAAAATTATCTAATTGTAGCGATACAAACACTGTAACATGTATAGGCTATAATTAAGTTCATTTAATCACTTATTCATCCATCCATTTAATAAATGTTACTGAGCGTCTATTGTCTATTTTGTGCATGTGCTGTGATAGGCATTGTCTGCCCTGTCCAATATGGTAGCCACTAGTCACATTGAACTTTGTGATGTAAATGCAATAAATTCAATAAAATAAAAAAATTCAGCTCATTTATTGTACTAGCCATATTTCAAGTATTCAATACTCACATGTAGCTCATGGCTACCATATTGAACAGCACAGAAGATAGACCATTTCCATGCTGCAGAAAGTTCTATTGGGCAGCACTTGGATAGAGTATAAAAAAAGTATAATAGCTCAGCCGGTGTTGCTCAGTGATTGAGCATTGACCCATAAACCAGGAGGTCATGGTTCGATTCCCAGTCAGGGCACATGCCCAGTTGAGGTCTCAATCCCCAGTGTGGGGCCTGCAGGAGGCAGCCAATCGATGGTTCTCACTCATCATTGATGTTTCTGTCCCTCTCTTCCTCTCCCATCCTCTCTCTGAAATCAATAAAAATATTTTTAAGTATAATGAAGGTCTTTTATTAAAAGAGTTTGCAATTTAGTTGAGGAGATGCAAATATAAAGAAATGTCATTCTTGTTTCATCCTACAACATAGGATAGCAATAAAGTAGTAGGAGCTGCCCTTTTGGGGGCATGGACTATGTGTCAGTGATTGCTAAATGCTTCATACATGTGGCAGAGCAAAAGTAACTCATGAGAGTCTGGCCTTTTCCCTTTGCTTGTTGGCCCTCCTCCCTTTCTCACCCTCCTACTATGAGTGGGAGAGTATTGGCCTTCACCAGATCTCGCACATTTAGAAGTGGGGAGACAGACACAGGACTGGAGGGGAGAGAAGAGAGGGTGGGAGTGATTATGAAGGCCATAATTAACATTGGAATGGGTAGACAAGTAAACCAGATCCTCTCCTAGTGAGGAATACCTTATCTAATCCTTTGGAGGCCTGAATAAAAAAAAAAAAAAGAGCACACAGAAGGGAGAATTCACGCTTTCTCAGCCTGCCTGTTTTTAAGCTGAGACATCGGTGTTTCCTGCTTCCAGACTTGAACTTGGACTATAACTATACGATCAGTTTTCCTGGGCCTGTAGCTTGTTGACTATGGCTCTTGCAAAATCCTTGTGGTCTAGAACTGGGAGAGGAGTTTCTTGAAAGTCATGAAAAGAAAGGTTCTGAGCAGCTGTGAGGTATAAAGAAAACGTATGGGAAAAGCAAGGGGACCGCAACAGGTTTGTTGTGGACTATATATGTTCCTTCCAGGTATAGAGACATGTGAGTAAAAAATGTTGAGTTATTTTGAAATTAATAGTTTTCTAATTGGACTGTGTTCTTTGATCATCACACCTTAGAGAGGACCATGTGAGTCACATATGTCATAGGTTATACTATCATCATTCTCATTAATTTAACCTTCACTACTACTCTGCAAGGTAGGCTATGTGATTTTTTTTTTCTAATGTTCAGCCTAAAATTCAGAGAAGTTAAACTAATAAATGGCAATGTCTTATATATAACTCTTATATCCATGCTTTTAGTTTATCTGATTTACTGCCCCAATACCAGGAGGATCAGGTAGTATGTGACAAAGTGCCAAGAAAGCCATATGGACATTAATAATGGCAATGAAGTCCAAAGAAACTAGAGTAATGGTGAACTGGAGTGACTAGCACATGCTTCACGAAGAGTGCGAAGTGTAAGCGGCCTAGGAGGACTGGGGAAACCTAGATGGGAAGTGGGGAGAGGTAGATGACGGAATACACAGGGCATGGACAAGAACCAGGGGTTTTGGCTGCAGCAGAGGGTGTGGTCTTTGATCATGACATTCTAGAAGCTGGATCAGATTAGGGGTAAAAGATGAAATAAGTAAATAAGTAAACAAATGAATACTGTTTGCTAAAACTGCTATTTAAATCTGATATTTAAGATGATATTTAAATTTCAGCTTAGTTGCAAATTGCTCTGCTCCCCTTAGCAGCCCTTTTTCAGGGGATAATAAATAGTGGAGTTGTCTCCAAATAGTCTAGGACAGTGGTTCTCAACCTTTTGGCCCTTTAAATATAGTTCCTCATGTTGTGATCCAACCATAAAATTATTTTTGTTGCTACTTCATAACTGTAATGTTGCTACTGTTATGAATCGTAATGTAAATATCTGATATGCAGGATGGTCTTAGGCGACCCCTGTGAAAGGGTCGTTTGACTGCCAAAGGGGTCGCGACCCACAGGTTGAGAACCGCTGCTCTAGGAGATTCTGTGGTGTGATGGTTAATTTTATGTGTCAACTTGATGAGGCCACAAGGTACCCAGATATTTGGTTAAAAAAATTACTCTAGGTGTGTCTGTGAGGGTGTTTCTGAAAGAGATTAACATTGGAATAGGCAGACTGGGTAAACTGGATTGCCCTCTTCTTGTGAGGGGTACCTTATCTAGTTCTTTGGAGGCCTGAATTTTTTTTAAAAAAAGAAAAGAAAAGTGGAGTAAGAGAGAATTCACGTTTTCTCAACCTGCCTGTTTTTTGAGCTGAAACATTGGTGTTTCCTGCTTTCAGATTTGAACACGGACTAGAACTACACCATCAGTTTTCCTGGGTCTCCAGATTGTTGACTAGGGATCTTGGGACTTCTTGGACTCCATAATCACATGAACCAATCCCTTACAATAAATCACTTGTGTACTTATATGCCCCATAAGTTCTGTTTGTCTGGAGAACCCTAATATATGTGGTTTATGTGGGTTGATCGTGATGAAACAATGAATCAGAAAATTTTACTATCTTCACATGTGCAGTGCCTTAGTGGGTGAATCCAGAGCACCTCTTCCCTCTCAGATCTCTAGGTCTAGCCTGGAACTGGACTAGGTCTGAATCAATAAGCAAATCCAGAGGTCAAGGACTGGGTTTGAGTGGTCTTCCCATGGTCAGTGACGTAATAGTCTCCCCAGACTTCTAAGCTTTATCCAAACTGCATGACTCTTGGTAACAGATAAAACAGGAAGGGGAAAAATAGACTATCCAAGAGACGCAAAAAAGGTTTGTGACCAGACTTGGGCTGGGAATGTTCTGTTCATGAGTTTGCCTGGTATTACTCTGAAAATCATCTGCAGGTAGACTCTTTTAAAAAAAATATGTTTTATTGATTTTAGAGAGAGAGGAAGGAAAAAGGATAAAAATATAGAAACATCCATGAGAGAGAAACATCGATCTGCTGCCTCCTGCACTCCCCCTGCTGGGGACCAAGCCCACGACCCAGGCTTGTGGTCTGACCAGGAATCAAACCAGCGACCTCTTGGCTCATGGGTCAAAGTTTAACCACTTAGCCACACTGGTTGGGCTGCAGGTAGAATCTGACAGTCCCCAAGCTTCAGTTCTCCAGCCAAGTAGGGCAACTAGTTCCACGGAATCAGACTCTGAGGTTAGCCTTCTTCCAGCAGGAGTACGAACTTCTTTGACCAGGTTTTTCTGGGCAAAATAACCTTTGCCACATGGAACAGAAACACCAAGGTTTCTCAACCTAACCTGGAGAGGTTACAAAACAAACAAACAAATTTTAAGCTGAGGCTTAACTCCAAATATCAAGAGTAAATTCTTTGGATGAAATTCTAGCATGAATACATTTTTTTTTCAACACTAGTAATTCTAAAATACAAGCACTCATCTAGACCATTTCACAACAATAACCCATATTGGACCAAGACATCCCTAGACCAGCCCACAAATTCTGAGGAGAATTAGATTCCTGCAATTCTCTCTCTCTCTCTCTCTCTCTCTCTCTCTCTCTCTCTCTCTCTCTCTTTCTCTTTTTTTAAAATTGATTTTAGCCAAGTAGGGCAACTAGTTCCACGGAATCAGACTCTGAGGTTAGCCTTCTTCCAGCAGGAGTACGAACTTCTTTGACCAGGTTTTTCTGGGCAAAATAACCTTTGCCACATGGAACAGAAACACCAAGGTTTCTCAACCTAACCTGGAGAGGTTACAAAACAAACAAACAAATTTTAAGCTGAGGCTTAACTCCAAATATCAAGAGTAAATTCTTTGGATGAAATTCTAGCATGAATACATTTTTTTTTCAACACTAGTAATTCTAAAATACAAGCACTCATCTAGACCATTTCACAACAATAACCCATATTGGACCAAGACATCCCTAGACCAGCCCACAAATTCTGAGGAGAATTAGATTCCTGCAATTCTCTCTCTCTCTCTCTCTCTCTCTCTCTCTCTCTCTCTCCCTCTCTCTCTCTTTCTTTTTTTAAAATTGATTTTAGAGAGAGGAAGGGAGAGAGAGAGAAACATCTGTGTGAGAGAGAAACATTGATCAGTTGCCTCCTGCATGTGCCCTGACCAGGAATCAAACCTGTGACCTTTCGGTGTACAGTACAATGCTCCAACCAACTGAGCACCACTGGCCAGGGCTCCTACAATTCTCTTATATGTAATTTTTCCAGGATAAAGCAGAGCCCACATCCTCCCTCTCCTGCTTTTCTCTGTTCCACAGTAACTCAGGGGTGTCTTTTAGGGGGCTACTCTCCTCTTCCCCCCATGTTTCTCTGATCTCTATCACCCTCTTCTTACTCTAGGCCTTTGCTATTTGAAGTATGGTTCTCAGACAAGCCCTAGTGCCAATACCTTGATGCTTGATAGAAATGCAGAATTCCAGGCCCCACCTAATGAGCCAAATTCTGCATTTTAATAATATCCTCGGGTGATTTGGGGGCACTTTAAAATTTGTGACTCACTGCTCTATTCCACCTCTAAATGGAGCCGACTGGGATAAATGCCCTGACACTGAGACATTTATTATGCAGAGGGGATGGTGCACTCTGCTCCTTCTTTCACCTCCTATGAAATAAGGACATTAGTTCCCTACCATAAAGCAGAGCTACTCTCTTATGTTAGTTGGTAGGTGAAATTACATATAATGTGTACTCAGAGTCACATCTTTAATTAGATATATATGGAAAGAGAGAAGGGCCAGCCAGTTGTCTCTGCAGTTGGCCAGACAATTGACTGATAGGGAGGATGAGTGA
>NW_005371823.1:1877845-1926831 GCF_000412655.1 Myotis brandtii | reverse complement strand
GGGGGGGGGGGGGGGGGCGAGGAGAGGCCTGGGAATGCCAAGGCTCAGCACTCAATTATGTACTCAATGCATAACAGCTGAATGTGTGAGCTATCCAGATGCCACCCATATTTTCTAAGTCACCTGTTTTGTACTTGATTTGGCTTGGGTGTCTCTTTGGTTGTGTTGAGTGGGATCTCTTTCCTTTATGGCTTAGTGACTGCAGGCCAGGCACTGGCAGCTGGGTCTGAGCAATGCCTCAGGTATTTGACTACTTCAGTAGGACATACCAAGGCACTGATTGATCTCAAATAAATCTTATGAGCACACGCTGCTCATCACCTTATTATTAGTTGAGAAAGGAGTCTGTTAGTATTGAGAGTAGAAGCCCAGAGAAGTTCAAGCCAAGAGGAGGTTACTTTTCTCTTGTATTCTCTCACCTTGGTCACCACCATTTAGTGAGGCCCGTGTCCAGAGGCCATATAAATGTATATTAACACATAGCATTGAGATAAGAACATGCATTTTGAAATCAGGCAAATTTTGCTTGGATCGCACTTCTGTCACACCTAATCTTTCACCGTGGATGTGTTCCTTCTTGAATTTTAACATCAGTGTTGACTTCTATAGAATGAGGATGATGAGAGACTAGTAGGGATGTTGTAAAGATTAAATATACAGCATGCAGCATTGCATCTGCTACTCAGGAGCCTCCATAATAGCATTATTATGACCAGACTCTGAGTTATAGACATTAGCAGCCACTGTAGATCCAGGTGAGTCTGGTACTTCCCTAAGGACCGCAGCTGACTCTCACTGAGGTACACATAGGGCTGTGTGAGTTGTTTTGAGGTACTTTAAATGTGAAGAACATAGGCATCCTCCTCTTTAAAAATAGCAGGTATATTAACTTATGCACAGGCATCTAGGCTCCTGGGAAAATACTCTTTCTGAAGAAAGAAGTGCCAGCTGGAGCCATAGTGGGTGATTATTAGGAATCCGGGAGTATACAGCAATAAAATTCAAGTCCTAATGCAAAAGGATTTAGCGCCAGGCATGTGTTTGTTTAAAGAAAGCTGCTACCAAGACTTACTCATTGCAATCATTTTTGAGCCGTGCTCTAGTTCCAGTCAACTGCTAGGCTGCATTTACTGTTCCCAGCCTGTGGAGTGTCCCTCTGACAGCTCCAGCCCAGCCCTGACTGGAATGCCAGAGCTCCAAGGCAAAGAGTTTGAATCCCTTGATGCCAGGTTATTCTTGGCAACAACTCACCTTGGCCCAGATGGAGTCACGAGGCTCTGTCCTGATTATTCAGGGCTGGAACCAGAAGAGATCTCGTCTGTGTGGAGTAATGCAGGCATGGGAAGCCCACCTGGGCACACCCAAGGGTCCCCCTGTGAATAATGAAGGGGTAGGATGAGGTCACTGTCTTTTGCAAATTATTTCTGTTAAATAATAGAATCATTTTATCAAACAATGAAGTATCCCAATGCATAAAACAGATAACAGTCTTTTGTTCTGGTTGATAAATAATGTCTGTGTGCATAAGGGACTTGTGGAGCCTCTATTTTTTTAGATACTTGCTGCTGTGAGTACTCACTCACATATAAACACACACTCTCACATACACACATATACATAAATACACTCACACATAAACACACACTCATATACACACTCACACTCATTCACATATACATTCATACTCATATCTATACATACTCACACATAAACATACTCACATATATTCACACATATACCCACTCACACATACACACATACTCATATATATACACACTCACACAGACACACATACGCACACATATACACACTCACTCACACATACACATACTCACACATACACACATACTCAAGCCTCTGTTGCTTGACACCAAGGCTCTTTGAACATTGTTTAAAAATGCCTGCACTATCTGATCTCTGAGGCACAGTGAGCTCCCTATTCTAGATTCCAGTGAGCCAAATATGGCTTCAGAAGATGAGTGATTTCAAGTGATGGAGTGAGAGTGGGTGGGATAGTCTGTAAGAGAAGCCAAAGCTCAGAAAGCAAGCCTGGGATTGAAGCAGAGAAACAGCTTAGGGCTCAGGGAACGGCTGAGTATTAGTGTAGATGTGAGCAGCTTTTTAACAACACACAAGGTAGGAGGGGATTATGCCTGTGTTCTCAGGCATGAAACACGTGTCATTAGCTCATCTGAAGCCATGTGTTTAATGTCACCCAGTCATGGCCTGGATCACTCATGCCCCATCAAAGTATCAAATATGGGCCAGCACCCAGCTTGGTAAGACACCCCTCCTCTGTGGTTCGTTTCCTGTGTGGGCCCAGGAAGGAGGCCTGGGAGGCTGGCAGGAGGCAGAGGGCAGCAAGAGGAGCCCAAGTCTCCATGCCCTAAAGCCCAACCAGTACCCAAAAGACCTGGGCCTTTGGGGGTATTTATCATTTACACCTATAAAGTGTGTGCTTGAGAGCTTTTTAGAAGCTTTTCATACTTACTCTGACATCTGACCAAAGATCCTCATTGACTAATCTTATCTTATGAAGCCAAAGATTGAGTCCTAGGGTATTGGGTGGTCTAGACAGAAACAGGGACAACATTAAATAGTAATTGGGTCAGCCAAACACACCGGTGAGATTAGAAAAGAATCCCAACCCTTTAGAACCCGGACAAAAATAGCCACAAAAACAGAGACAATTCCTTTCCCTCCAAATGCTTTCTTAACCTCCATCTAAGATATTTAGATACTTAAGGCGTCAAGTTTGTAAAACTGTCTCTCAGAGTCTCTAATAAAACCTGCAACAACGCTCTTCTCCAGAGCCCAAAATATGCCCCTTTCTGCCTGGAAGGGACTGATCCCTGCAAAGGCGTTGTCAATCTGTCAAGATTGATTGAACATGCAATTTCATTTTAATGTTGGGCTTTTGGACCCAAATTGGACTTTCTATCTGACTACTGTGTTTCTTTTTTTCCCCTCTCCTCTCTGACATATCTTAGAAGTGCCACCACCAATGAATCGCTGGGCGGCTCTGTCCAGTTCAATGTGAACAGGAGATCAAATGGTTGGAGGTTATGGGAGGGAGGAGGTAGCAGGACACAAGCTCTGGAGGGACACCGGCGCTACTTCACATAAAAAAGCGAGGCTCGCCTGGTGGGGTGGCTCAGTTGGTTGAGCAGATCCTGTGCACTCAAAGGTTGCCTGTTCAATTCCTAGTCAGGGCACATGTCTGGGTTGTGGGTTCGATCCCCAGCTGAGGCATGAATGGAAGGCAACCACTCGATGTTTCTCTCTCTCTCCCCCTTCCTCTCTCTAAGCATGTCCTTGGGTGAAGATATTTTTTTTAAAGCTAGGTTTTCCGTCCATTGAAACCCCTAAAAAGGGTCTAGACTTGGGGCAGCAGCAGTGAATTAATTTCCTTTTCCTAACGCAGAAGCTGGAGTCTGGATCTGGGGAGGCAACCTCGGTGGACTTAGGAAAAAATCCGTGGTGATGGCGGTGGACGCGCAGTGGCAGGGAGGCAAGAAGCTGCCATGAGAGGGAAGGATGGGTTGGTTTTGTAAGGAAAGTGGGGTAACGGAGGCGGCCTTTGCAGAGCCTAAACAGCCTAGGGGAGACAAGTAGGTTTTGCAGAAAGGCGCACCTAAAAATTTCCACCGGCGCCAGCCAGTCTAGTTTGATACTCCTAAGGCAGTGGTCGGCAAACTCATTAGTCAACAGAGCCAAATATCAACAGTACTATGATTGAAATTTCTTTTGAGAGCCAAATTTTTTAAACTTAAACTATATAGGTAGGTACATTGTTATTAACTTAATTAGGGTACGCCTAAGGCTTAGGAAGAGCCACACTCAAGGGGCCAAAGAGCCGCATGTGGCTCGCGAGCCGCAGTTTGCCGACCACGGTCCTAAGGTGTCCGTGTCCGCAGGGAACCGCCCGCCTCTGGCCAGTCCCTTTATCCTCTTTAGGCAGCAAGCAGAGCCGTGGGTGCGAGCGGGCCTGTGTGGGTGCCTCCCTTTGCGAGCTGCCTCCTTGGAGTGCAGGCTCCAGGCATCTGTTCTCGCCGCCCGCCTAAAATAGAAGGTCTCATTGTGATAGATTAATCCTTTGGCTCAGATCCTGCCCGGGTCACCAGCTCAGCCTGCACTGCGTGGGTGGGGGAGGTGGGGACAAGGACACTTAAGTCATTCAGCACATCCCCTCCCGTCTCCTGCAGGAGTGCCCTGTGCAGTTGCTCAGCCCTTATGGAGAAAGGGAGGCCTGGCTGGCAGGTGCTGGGCGGCCTCCACCAAGAGGCTTGTTTGCTTCCTTTTCAGAGGCTCATGGACCCCTGGGGACGGAGGACCAAGTGAAGGGAGACTGTTCCTTTCTCTGATCTCTCTGAACACTTCCGTTGGCTGCTCCTTTAGCCTATTTGTATTTCAATTTCTTCATCTGTTAAGTGGTGATAATAGTTTTTACTTACCTCATAGAGCTGGTATTATGATTAAATGAGTTAATACATAGGAAGTGCTTGCAACTTCACAAAAGAATAAATATTGAATGATTTCATTTATATGAGTCAAATTGCTAGAGACAGAAAGCAGAATAGTGGTTGCCAGGCGTTGAGGGGAGTGGGGAATGGGGTTGCTGTTTAATGGGGGCAGAGTTTCAGTTTGGAAAGATGAACAGTCCTGGTGATGGCTGCACAACAATGGGAACGAACTTCATGCCACTAAACTTTACACGTAATGATGGCTACAGTGGTAAATGTCATGTTATGTGCATGTTATCACAATTAAGCACACACGCACAGACACCCATGCAGTGCCAGCTATTCCTTTCCTACTGCATTTTATAAATATTTATGTATATAAATTTTCTCCCAGAAAAGGCTGTTGCTCATACATAAGTATTACTGTCACCTCAATCATAGATAGCTTCAATTTACCTACACAGAGCAAATGAATGAATGAATATGTGTTGGGCCAGAAAATAAAATGTTCCAAAGTAAGTAAGTTCTGTTGCTGTTAACCTCCTAACTTACAAAGGGACAATGTTCTCCACCCATAGGGAATCCTGAAGTGGGGAATCCCAGATGCTACACTGGGAAAGGCTCCAGCAGAGTGATGATTAATTATCATTTCTTCCTAGATGAATTGCTTATAAAGTTTAGGAATACTCCAAGTTCACCTGTGAGCCCTGCTCAGGGTCTACCTCAGGGTCATCTGTGTTGGAGGACTATTTAGAGACTGCGTCAGTGTGACCGGTACCCCAAAGATTTAGGCCCTCCCTAGGATGGGCTTGAGGCTTCATTCAAGGTTTATTCATGCCTGTCTCCCAGGACCGGCCCTTTGGAGGAAGAAGAAAGGAGCTGTGCATCCTGCCATGCACTCTGAAGTCCATCCTCTCAGTGGGGTGTGTTCTCGTCTTTTCTGACCGTCCTCTATCATCTCATCCAAAGTGGGCAAGGAGGAGAGAGTCAGTCTGTAGTTTACAGAAAGGGTTCCAAACCTAAATGTTATGAGTCTCAAAAGACATTGTATAAACAAACAAACAAACAAACAAATCTAGGAATCACCTTAAAGAATTCTTTGGAAAGATCCAGAAATGATTCATTGCATCTGGTAAGCAAGGAGAAAAACCAGGGGGAGCAATTTAAGGCTGAGAACATAAAAACTCTTGAGTCTCACAAACTAAGCATGAGGCTATTTTTGTGTGGATTACTTTCACAAGTCCATTGTGGGTGTGAGGCTTCATCAGAAAGCAGCCATTCACCTTGTGGGAGACTTAAAGGTAATTTGGGGGACCTTAAACAACCTTTGGTCCTGGCTCAGGAGGCTGGGGCAGGAGGAGTTGAGGGACACTGGGCAGCAGAACTAAACAGCCACAAGGCAGACGATTAACATGGTGGCTGAAAAGGGCAGGAGAGGAGAGAGGAGCCAAAGGCTTAGAGATCATGGGGGAACATCAAATGCTGCTGGAAAAGGTTGGGAGATGAAATACACGTTTAGGCTCTAGCCCCAGCCCTCCCACTGACCTGAATACTTTCTGTCCCAGACTGACCTCCAGTTTCACACACTTTGGTCTTCTACAGCAGCTTCTGCCTAAGTTCCCAGTGAGCTAGAGATTACAGATGAGTCACTGTGTATAAAGGGTTGTACCCTCTGGGCCACCTTGGGAAGCATATTCTGCTGAGTTGGCCCAAACGCAAGGGGGTGACAAGTGGATTCCTTGTCAGCCAAAGATTCCCTGTTGAAGCCTCCCCATGGGTCCTCTGCAGGGGCAAGGGCAGGACAGCATGTGGGAACCTGATCTGAGCAGCTCTGGCGTTTGCTCCCTTGTGTAAGCTCTGATGTAAAGATGCTTCCCTCACAGGGGTGCTGCACCCATTCAGGCTCTCAAGATTCGCTTTATGCAGGCACACACCGCAAGTGCACTTGTACACACACACACACACACACACACACACACCTGGGACTAGCTTCCAAAGCCAGGCCTGGGGCCCAATGGGGCCTTGTTTCCGAGGGGGATGGAATTGCCAGCTAGAAATAGAACGCTGCTGCTTTTAGCAATGGCACTAAGACACACACACCGCAAGTGCACTTGTACACACACACACACACACACACACACACACACACACAGCACCTGGACCAGCTTCCAAAGCCAGGCCTGGGGCCCAATGGGGCCTTGTTTCCGAGGGGGATGGAATTGCCAGCTAGAAATAGAACGCTGCTGCTTTTAGCAATGGCACTAAGACACACACACCCCATGTCTTGGTTCTCTCTCCCATGTACACTTTGTATGCAGACAGAAACCCAAAGTAAAAATGATTTCAAATAAAGGTATTTGGCATCCCCGCTAAAGTGAGAAGGCAGACTGGCTCAGTGCCCAGAGAATCAAGAAGCAGCCATTTCTAAATCCAAATCTGTTGTTGGTGACCTTGAGCAAATCATTAAACCTCTCTGTTAACAGCTAATCAACAATGCAAAAAATAATTGAGAAGAAAAAAAAGAGAGAGAATTAGAAGAATTCTTTGCCTATATATAAAGTACAAAGTGTTAAGGAATGCCATAAAGACTTGGTGGTTCTGTTTGGATATTCATGTCTTATTTCACATCTTCATCCCATACCTTTGAGCTAGGTATTCCCACTAATTCAAGCTGAGATCTGCCCACCCTCAATGATGAGCATCCCATAAGCTGCTTGCCCCAATGGTGACGGTGTAATGAAATAGAGCACACACCCTCACATACCCCAGCAAGTCCTGACTTGATCTGCCAACTGATGAGGGGAGTCTCAGCATGGTTCACCATGTGGCGTAGAGTCCTGGATTATCAAGCATAGACAGCTAAGCTTCAGGCTTCTTGTTTTGCTCACGTTTCTTAGAGATTTTGCTCTCCCCATCCTCCCACAACTGTAGTCTCCATGTAAAAATTAAAATGTCACCATTTTATTAATTTACATTTAATTTATCTAAGAGCTGATCACTTGGGGATTTGGATCCAGAAATATACTCAATTATTCTGCACTTGTCAGAGTCAGAAATGATTATTTCTTTTGAGCATATCATATTCTGTGCAAGGGGATTGTGAAATACAAACCAATTTTCATTCATTCTGATCAAGAGACTTCTGCTATGAACCTCTTAATAACTTACAAATTTGGGTCTTTGTGGGTTTGGGGTGAGAGAGGTAGGTTGAAGGATATGTATGACTGAGATCTATAACATTCTGTCAGGGGTGGGGTGTCATTGATGTAAATATTTCACCTATGTCTGATAACAGCCAACTTATTTAAACGATGAAATCTAGCCTTTTTTGCTCAGTCATCTACAGAGAGACTAATCTGATATATTTCTATTTTAGTTAGGGCCCATGCTCTAAAATAACACAGCAAGTTGCTTTGAAATGAAATGAATTAATTTCTCTTTAGCCCATGCAATTATTCTCATTGAATATCCTGCTTGTGTGTGTTATTTTCACCAGCATTTCCATATAAATGTCTAACAAGGTAACCAGAAATAATAAGCTCCTGATATTTTCCTCCTCCTCCTGGACAGAACCTAATTATTCCCTGACATCAACTTTCCTTGTCAAAAGAGTCCCACGGAGCCTAGAAGCAAGGACAGTTTAGCCTTTACAGATTAGCAGAGCTGAGGAATTTGTACGTGTAGCTTTAAAATAGATGAGGTGTCAAACAGGGGTCAGTTTTCATGTAGGACATTTATGGTTAAGAGTCTGGTAACTTACATTGCTTAGTGTATTTATTTATAGTAAATTAACTATTGCAAAGCTTGGTCCCAGGATATTTCAGGGTCTGTAGGGAAGTCAAAGGTGTGTGCACGCGCGCGCGCGCACACACACACACACACACACACACACGACACAGACATCATCTGAACACTAATTCTTCAAGTTTATTCTACTTTCTAATAATGATTTAGAGAAATTTAAAGGAATTGTCAGAATCAAATGATCTTAAGACGATGTGAAAACAAGGCTTTGTGCTTACAAAGGGGAATTTTCATTAGCCATTTTTGCAGATTCATTCTTAGCTTAGCATAGGACCACTCTACCTGGAGTAGGGGAAAATGTTTCCAATTCCTTATCTAGGCCTCTCTGTTCATCTCTACTCACCACCCTTCCAGATCATCCTAACCATCACCCTCTTCCAAAGACCCAGAGGTCTCCTGTGGGCTGAAAGCAAGCTCAAAGAACACGACCAGCAAGATATTGAGAGTTCAGGGGGGACCCCTTTTAGAAGTATTTACAAGTTAAATGAGAGGCCTAGAGAAGGTGAAACTTGAAAGAACTATGTCTCTAATGCTGGAATTGTGGGGGTCTTGGCAGAATGGGGGGGGGGGGGAAGAGGGGCGTGATTGTTTTGGAGGGAGGAACATCTTCCTAGTGACCATTAAAACATACCATATACAATATCACCTTCTATTCTCCTTGCTTATAAAGCCACTGAGAGGCATTCAAATGAAAAGCAATTTGGGTATAACAAACTTGGTTCAGTTCCATATTGCTTGATTCTTTCCCAGAAGCTGTTCATACACCTAAAAACATGTTTATTGGTAAACAATGAACATGCTTTTATTTTAAACATGTTTTTATTGATTTCAGAGAGGAAGGGAGAGGGAGAGATAGAAACATCAATGATGAGAAAGAATCATCAATCAGCTGCCTCCTGCACGCCACCTATTGGGGGTCGAGCCCACAATGTGGGCATGTGCCCTGACCAGGAAGCGAACCATGACTTCCTGGTTTAAGGGTTGAACCTCAACCATTGAGCCACACCAGCCAGGCAACAGTAGACATGCTTTTAGCAAAAAGTTGTCTGGTAACATTTTTCAGGGTTGCTGGCAGATCTGCTCTATGCACTTCATTTCTGCTTTTTTCTTTTTTTCCTACCTCTTTTCTAACAGTTCTCCTCCAGGAATCCCACCTGGTCTGTCTGTCCTTTTGCTGCTGCTCCTGGGCAGTCTGAATCAAATGGTTATAGGGGAGATGTATGTAAGTCCACTCAGCACTTACATAGACAGCGACCTGCACGTGTGAACTGCCGGCATACCCAGGTCTGGGAGGTTCCTGCCTGAGGAACGGCAGGGTACTGCTCTGAAAGGCAAGGGAGAGTGTGATCACCAGGGTGGGCTGAAGGGCAGGAAACACCATGTACTTTCCAGCCTCTGTCTGAGCCATCTGGCAGCTGGACAAGGCAGAGATGGCTGCAGGCAGTGAGGGCACGTCTGTTCACCAGCTCTGCGCCTCTCAAGCCATAGAAACTGCTCATTCGTAAGGAAACGTGTTGGTTCACACACACATGGCTTCCCTCCTTCATTTACAAAGTGCAGGGTCCTCGGAAATGACTGCTATGCATATCTAAGTTTTCAAATTAGAGCTGGTATTTATACTCAGCCAAACCCAGGGGAGGATGGTAAGGTGCTGGAGAACAAGGTTTAAGGTAGGAATTAATTTGTGTTGCTGAACACATTTTAGGGACTATTGGTTCAAAGAATGATGGCCAATCATCAGACTCACCCTGAAGGTGTTTTGGTGAATGTAGCCTCTTCCACCTTCTCTGCAGTTTAACTCCAGTTCCTTTACTCCGGGGTCCTTCTTTGAATGAGGTCAAACAGCTCCTGTGGAATACTTCTGAAGAATGAAATCTGTCTGGTCAACATGACTTCTCTTTCCTTCTCTTCCTTTCCCTTCCTTTCCCTTCCTTTCCCTTCCCTTCCCTTCCCTTCCCTTCCCTTCCCACATAATTGATATGTGGTAACATCACTGAGGTAGCAGAACTTGAAGAGCATTGATTGCCATTATTATCTAGGTCTTGGCTGAAAACCATTTGCATTGTTTTCATGAAACCCTGATGACACAGCTCATAGAGGCCAGAATGATGCAGCGATGGAGCCCAGAATGCTGGTTCGGCCTCTGTCCTATGCTACCAGTACTTGAGAAAACCTCTTCTATTTTCTCTGCCTCAGTTCCTCCATGTGAGAAAGGAGGGTGTATTTGTCTCCCTCTCTTAGAGATATTGTCAGTAGGAAGAGAAGAGAAGGAAGTGAGGATCTGCTGAGGCTATGCCACCAAGGCCTTCCAAGGTGACATGGGTTGCAAGGGAAAGTCACTGGTATTGAATACAGTGTGAAAGGAATCTTGTTACTACATAAGTGATTCTGCTGGGACCTCAGTGCATGGGAGGAGTTTAATGAGCACTTGAATAGTTGAACAAACTGCCGAATGAAAACACCTTTGACTGGAATTCAGAGCCATGTCTTACATGCAGTGGCCACTCATTAAATGCCTGGTTCATGATGTTATATTTCAACTCATTCTGTGTACACAACTTAGAGCTTAATGTTAACTGCTTTGGCATTGTAATTCTTAAGATGAAAGTGGGGTGGTGTTTAGGGCCAGCCACACTGGTGCTCTATTAGCAATGAGGGTACACATGTCTGTGCAGCAGAATGAAAGGCAGTGGCGAGTCTATGGCTTCACTATCAAAGCCTAAGAGGTCCGGGAAGGTGCTGGAAAGTCACTGTTGACTCTCAAAAATAAATGGATCCATTCTTTCAACTCTTCATTGAACAGAAAAGCCAGACACGACCATATCTAGCCATGCCAAGCCAACAGCCTCGCGGAGGTTTTGCTCGTCAGTATTTCTCCAGAAAACCCAGAGCCACGTTTACATTTCCTTCTAAGTCCTTCTCCAGGTTGCACAGTGAGAAAAGCTCATCTTATCTACTGGATAACTCCAGGTTCCCCCAACACTCATCCAGTGCATAGAGCAGAGGCTGCAGCAGTCCAAGCACCCTGTGCTTTCCCTGAGTGAGAGCAGAGATGTGCTGTGTCTTTGGGCCCATTTCATATGCAAGTTATCATATGTGTGTGATCCAGAGTGTATCAAGGAAGTCCTTCAAATGGACCATTTTATGTTCATGTGGGGTTGCAAGTATAGCTATGTTGTGTCATGCTTTTATTTGTCAAAAATGTATTGTATGGAAAGGAGTATTAAAGGGGCAATTATTCTGGTTGGTGGTAAACTCACCAGCTTCAGTGTTGGTTAAGGGGAACAATAACTGATGACAGAAGTAAGGACTGGGAGGAATAGGAAAGACTCCAACTTTCACGATTTTATTATGAAATGAAGGGGAGAAAATAATATTGAAATTGTGACAGAAGGCAATGAGAAATTAGGGCTGGATCCATATAAAGTGATATGTACCTGAATGTGGTGAGTTCTGAAAAGCTTAAGAATTTTAGTTTTAGCCCCCAGCCTATTGGACTAAATCTTTTCCAACCTCCTACAGAAGCTGCATAGAGGCTGTGCCTCTTCCCAGCAAGATGAGCATAGCTTGCCTGCATCTCTGAGTTGTGATGGGTGTAAAGACTAGCTCATAAATGCTTCCTAGGAACACTTAATATCAAATTCCTGAAATAATAGTGTATTTTCCAAAAGCCCCTCCTGCCCCCTCTGCTCCATCTGCTAAATGTGCTCAGGGCCTTGCATGGTTCAGGATTTAGAACATGCCAATCATTTGAGGGGAAAGTGACCTTCCCCGGGGTGAAGAACCTTGTGTTATGACCTAATGAGGACATTCCCTTCAGAGCTGAGAGCCAGGAACTCTCTCTCCTCTGGGCCCTGAAGTTTGTGTGTTGTCTGCTGACCAGCATGGCTCTCCCCTGGCACATGCCTTCACCTGGAGTGGCCTGTCAACAATCAAATTGCCCACTTCTCATGGGCCTATAAGGAAGCAATTCCATAACTACATCTGAAAATCAGCCTCACTGCTATTGTTACACATCATATGTTGACATGATATTCCTCTTTTCTTTGAGTTTATGAGTGACTTTTCCTGGTGCATTACACTGCCTCTATTTCCTTGCCATCCCTCAAGAACAACCGAGTTGTAGCCTCTATCGCCTCTGGCCCAGGTGCCTCCCTGCCTCTAGTCTCTGCCCTCTCCTCAGCCAGCCTGAGCACCCTTCTATATTTACCACCCAGTGCACTGCTTTGATCATATGCTCCCTTGTTAGAGAAACTTCAGTGACCCCCACCACCCCCATTGACTATCAACTCAAGTCCAAATTCCAGAGGCTGGCATTTAAGAATCTTCCCAATAAATTCCCAACTTTTTTTTCTAAGCTCATCTCCATTTACAGCCCACTATACTCCTTACTACCATTAAACAGAGATACTTACATTTTCCAAGTACAGGTAACATTTTCCTAGTCCACACTCACCCAATTCCCCATCTCTTTGTCTACCTTCTGAGGTCCTCCCTATCCTTGAAGGCTGAGTTCATGTGTCCCTTTTTCACAAAGCCTTCCTAGTACAAGAAAGCACGCTCTCATCCAAATCCTTTGTTGTTTTCTTATTTCAGCTTTAAAGCATAATTTATACAAATATTACATACTAGAGGCCTGGTGCACGAAATTCGTGCACGGGTAGGGTCCCTAGGCCTGGCCAGCAATCAGAGCCGATCTGTGGGGCAACTGGTGGGGCGATTGGGGAGCCCCCACTGGCACCCGCCTTGGCTGGCCTGGGGCCTGTGGGCTGGGGGCAGCTCCTGCATTGAGCATCTGCCCCCTGGTGGTCAGTGTGCATCATAGCGACTAGTAGTTCCACCCGTCATTCCACAGTTTGGTCGATTTGTATATTAGACTTTTATTATATAGGATTTGTTGTTGAAAAAAATTTTTAATCAAAACATAAGGAAAATAAAAAATTTTCATACCCTTGTCTTCAAAGATAACTTCATCTCAGTAGAACACCTGTTATGTATACTTCCTGACTTTTTCAAATACATATACACACATATCTTACACATTTTGTCTCACCTAATTTGCATGCTTGGGTATTGTTTTGACTTGTACTTATTATGTAAGTTCAACATAGCCTATACTAGACTGTAATCTCCCTATGGGTTGGTTCTTTTTGTCCCTTGTAGCACTGAGTACAGAGCTGTACTGAGTACAGTTTTTTAAGTGCTTGTTGATAACCAGAATGGATTCATACACTTCCCTGAAGACCTGGAGAACTCTCAAAAACATTATCCAGTGCCAATTAAGAGGCAGTCATAAAAAAACAATTCCTTGTATTTGAACTACTTTTATTGGTTGTTTGTGATGAAATATTCGAATCTGAACCCTGTAAAGTCACGGGAACCAATAAACTAAGCCAACCAATAGCCTGAGTTGATTGGTACTTAGTAGATTCACAGACTTTTAACTTCTTAGCAGAAGTTGGGAAGATACAAGAGATGTAGGGTCTTGGGTAGAGATATGTTCTGGAAACTCCTGTTTCTAGTCCACTCTTCATGTCCTAAATAAGGATGCAAACCCCCATCTCCAGAATTTTTACAATTTTCAGTACAACATATGGTTTTTATTTGGGAATCTAAGGGCTGTGGATATCTCAATCTCACATTTTAAAATTGCTTACCTGGACTTAGGACTGCCCGTTTTTTCCCCTCAGAGGCCAGTTCTTCACCCCAGCTCTAAAGGAAATGCCCATGTCTTGTTTCTCAACTGAAGCTAGTGTGGTTGCTGAGTGCTTATTCAGAAAATATCTTCACAGGACCAGAATGGATATGCAAGAACTGAGCTGCCCAGTTCAATTTTTCAGATGACTCATGCGGTGAGAGCTGAACTGACCTGAGGGAGCCAGCAGCCAGCAGCTGGGGTGCTAGGCTGGTAGATGAGGCACTGCCCTGGCATTGGGTTGGATGGTGAATCAATGTTGTCACGTCCCCTTTGAGGAGCTGTGGAAAGGGAAATAAATGTGGCTCTTAGGAAGTCTGAGCATTTCTTAGGAAGGAGAGAAGATTCTATCATGGGATTGTTTGGAATCTGGCAATCCAAATTGAAAAGAAAGGTCTGGGATTTTTCTGTGAACTATGAACTATGAAGATGCTGATAATTTGTGTTATTCTTGTTGTTATTGTGTGTGTTTATTTGTTTAAAATAATACTTTTTTACGAATTCAAAGGAAAGTGCAGAGAAAATAGAGCAATCCTGATTATTTAGAGTAAGTTTGTGTCTATGGAGAGGAACAGGGAGAATGCATGTCTCGTTATTTTATAGCCATAGCTTGCAGAGACATTACCATTTTTTTCAAGATCCTGGAAGTGTTCAGCAAAGTTCAAAATAATCAAATGGGAAACACCCAGTTCTTTGGGGAGACACACTCTAGTAATGGTGATTTCCGGGGCAAATTAAAATAGATCTAAATAAATTTCAGCTGCAGAGATTGAGGTTTGACATAGGCTGTGGGAAATCCCAGGTGAGTCCGTGCCTGACAAGAAGTTCTATCTCTTTCTCTAGGAAAGGAAGGTGAGACAATGTCTCCAGGATGAGCATTTTCCTCCTCAGAGACATCATAGGTTGGATGCTGTATTTTGTGGAAACTAGTTCACAAAATGAAGTTTTCTGTTCTCATTCATTAGTTTCTCAATATTAAGTAGCTGTTCTCTACAAGACACTTTACTTTGTGTTACTATCTGTGTCTTGGTTGAAATCATTTTCATGGGGTCACTTATGATGCAGTGATGGAGCCCAGAATGCTGGTTTCTGGTTTGGCCTCTGACCTTCTATGCTATTTGAGAAAACCTCTTCCATTTTTCTCTTAGTTCCACGATGTCTGAGATGAGGGTGTTTTTTGACTCTTTCTTTCGGAGATGTGGTCAGTAGGGAGAAAAGAGAAGGAAGTGAGGAAGTGCTAAGACTCTGACACTAAGGCCCTCCAAGGTGGTGGTGACATGGTTGCAAAGGGAAAGTCACTTTGGCTGGGAGACATGGCCATGGGTTTAATCCCACCTTACAGCCTTACAGCTTCTTCTCAGACAGGAGGGATCAGCTGGAACTGGGTGTGGTGTGAAAGCAGTATTGTTATTACATAGCTCTCCTGTTGGTGTATTTACTCCATGTTGTTTTCTTCATCGCTGAGTCCCCAAAGCCTGGGAGGTGTTCCACAAATACTTGTTGACTAATTGAACAACTGGCTGGATGAAAGTACTCGTTGCTGGACTTCAAGTGCAGTGCCCTACATGCCCGGACAGTAAATAAATGCTTCATTGATGATATGCTGTTATATTTCAACCTACTTTATGTACAGAATTCAGAGTCTGCTGTTGACTACTTTGGCATTTCATTGTCTTTAAGATGAATGAAAGCTGGTGTTCAAAGCTGTCCACACCAGCACCCTGCTAGCAATGAGGGTACAGATATCTATGCAGTGAAAGGTAGTGTGATGTTCTGTGGCTTCATTAATAATGAATTGGAAATGGTGAAAAGCCTGGTTATTCATCTTTCTTCCACCTCCCCCTCATTTAGGGTTTGGACTTTGCAATTAAGGGCTCTGCTGAAAAGCTAGTAGCTAGGAGACAGTCAGACTTGATATGTCCTGTTGAAATCTGCTAGGATTCTGCATCATAATGACCATGTTCATATGATGACGAAGAAGCCCTCTTAGAAAAGAGCTAAGGACTGTGAGTAAATGAGTTAATTATCAGGTAAGCAGCACAGTTGGAGGAGAGATGGGGAAGTCTGACGCCTAGTGGTCATCATGGAAGACCTGGAACTAATCACACGTGATTCTAGGGAAAATGTCTAAAAAGCATCGCTGAATCCTACCTAGGCACTTGCAGATGATGGTCTGCAAGGGACTTAAAGAGAACCATTTCCAACTTTAAAAAAATATTTTAAGACACCAGGCCTAAGATCTTATCTGTACCCTGACTGCTGGTCTACATGGTGGGCTGATTAAAGTTGTGTTGGAAAGGACTGACTACCAGAAAAACATAGACCCATTAAAGAAAATCTAGAGCTTGTAGTAAGGAAGTGGCAAGATAGCTCCAAGTCAAGTTGCAGACACCAAGCTCCAATTCAAAAAGGGACTGAAGAGAAAGGCCCTTGAGTTCAAGAATTACATACCTTCCTCAATTTGTCTATAAAAATTCTAGACTTGGGTGGAGTTATTTCAATGAGTCTTTTCAGCTCTAAAGCACCTCATTGAAGGCTTTTAACAGGTGAATATGTAGACACCTCAGTGAGTAATTGAATTATCTTCAGCAAGCCATTGAATCTCTCTATGCTGTGGTCCATGGAAAAGTGGAAAGTAATTTTATTCCCTGAAAACCTTTCTGAGAGGTAATTTAATTACAGTTAACAAAGGAGTTTGAAAGTGCAGTATTGTTATTACATAGCTCTCCGGAGTCTAGGGATATCTCATAAGAAAATAATCAAACATATGGTAAAAGGCGTGTAATTGAGTTGTTCATTGTAAAAAAAAAAAATTTAAACAATCCAAAGTTCATTAATAATGAATTGGTTAAATAAATCAAGTACTTCTATATAATCAAGTATCTCCATATAATCAAGTACCTCCATATAATGGAGAACTTTTTTAAAAGATTAGGGTAGGTCTATATGTTCTTAATATTGTAAGATGTTAAAAATATCTTGAAAAAAACAGATATGTGTGTGTGTGTGTGTGTGTGTGTGTGTGTGTGTGTGTGAAAATCTCAACATTGAATGGTGAAATTATTTGTGTGACCTTTCATTCTATACCTTTTTGTATTGTCTGATTTATTTTTGGCAATGAGCATATATAACTTCACAACAAAAAAATCAACAACAAAACATCATAAATTTTTCATTTCTATCCTTATTTCATGGAGAAGATGAAAAGATGAGAGGAGATAATATATATGAAAACTATTAGGCTTTACTCTAAGGCACTTGACCTCTGACAAGGCACTGTTACTTACTTCATTTTAACAATAAAGTGTTTGCAGGAAGGCAGGGCACTGAGGAGGGACAAACACTCATGTGCAGTTCTCCTCAGTCTCTGCTTTCGAGGCTCTTCCTGGGCTGTTTCGCTTGCTGTTAAGAGATAGCTAAGAAACACAATCTCACTGTTTGCAGTGATTTTTCATTTCCTCTTTTTTTTGTTTAAATATGAAGACAAGATATATTCACCAATAAATATCACTAAGAAAAATCAAAATTTTGGGAATATTTTTAAACTTTGGGCTACGATTTGTCTCTTTTTATAGACATTGTTGGTAATGATGTTGATAATAATAATGATATGCTCCCCAGACAGCTTGCCAAGTGCTTTTCTTAATGATGTGTTTTAATCTTACTAAAACCTGGGATGTGGGTAAACCCATTTTATAGATGAGGAAACTAAAACTCAGAGAGCTGACACCTTCTCCAAAATAACACTTGTGTCTTCTCACCCAACTCCACTCCTGGCTATACTATAAGCTCCTTTAAAGAAGTAGTGATCTTCAGAAATAGAATACATCTGAAATAAGAATTCTGGCTCCGACACTGACTAACTGTTCAGGTGGGTACAAATTATTTAACCTGTCTCTCAGTTCCCTCAATTTCCAAATGAGGGATGGAGCCCTTACCACGCAGGGTTATTATGAGGAGTCAGTGAATTAATATCTATAAAGTGCTCTACAGAGTCTAGTGCATATTGGCAAACAGTGGTCATCCTTATTATCATTACTGTGTTCTTAATGCTCAGTCTTTTGTATGCATCATCTCGTTGAGCCCCAGCAATAAGTCTATTACTAAGGCCCAGGGAAGTTAACAGCCAAAGGGAAGGGACTAACCGGTGGAAGGGCGAGGATTCCAACTCAGCTCTGACTTCAGAGCCCACCCTCTGCTGCCTGCCCCATGTTGCCGAGCTGACCAAGACGAAAACGAACTGAGCAGTCGTGGAGTACAGAGCACTGCTGAATTTTTTCTCCATGTGGTAACAGGACTATTTGTGCTTCAGAGTAGTTTCACACAAGAAGATACTCAAGTTTATGCCCGAGGCGGGAACTACGTGGTGCATTGTTTAAGTGTCTGTGTAAATCAGAATTTTTTCAATGCAAGTGATGGCAGCCCGTTTATTGGCTGACTAAATGAAATGCCCAAGGACAGATCTCCCCTATCGTCAGATGTGATTTGATCCAAGAATAAAGTGATGCCTCCAGAAATATTTCTCTCGTTGTTTATGAGCTATCTTTCCTTCTGTTGGTCTCTTTATCACTCAGGCTTTACCTTCTTAGAGGCCAGATGGACACCGGGGGCTCTGAGCTTGTACCTTGATAGTCACATCTATTGAACGAGGGTTTCTCTCTCCCAATTGTTCCAGCAAAAGTCCTGGAAGGCATCTCATTAATCTGGAGCCACACTCCCCTCCCTGAACCAAACCTTGTGACCAGGGTGATGGAATGTTCTGATTGCCCATGCTAGGGTTAAGTGACACCCCTCACTTCTCCAAAATATAGTGAGAGATAGATGGACTAAGAGTGGTGGTCAAGTGACTTTCCAAAAGAAATGTTAATTGCTATTGGCCAGAAAAGGAGTGTTGTGTAGGCAGAAAGGATCTATGTCCACTGCCGTGCTGTTCACTTGCAGATGATGGTGTCTTGGACTGCAGTGAGGAGATTGGACCCTGCTGCCCAGTAGCTGAGGAAACTTAACAAATCCCTTAGCTCCTCCCAACTTCAGTTCTCCCACTTGTAGGAGCATCTAACATTTGTGCATGGCCCCATTTACTTCTCATCACAACCCAATACTGTAAATACTTTCATTAGTCTGAAACTTTCATTTTACAGCTCAGAAAACTAAATAAATCACTGGTCCAAGGTCACACAGCTGGAAAGTGGCTGAGTCAGGATTTGAACTCAGCCAGGCTTTTCTGCCATTTGTCTGTACAATGATGAAACTGGACAAGATAAGCTCCTATTTTGTGACCTCAGTGTTCTAAAAAGAAGAAGAGGAAGAATAATTGATCATAGAAAGGAAACTCCTGAAAGCCCCATTTTACAATAAATGTTAATTTGGAGACGTAGTGTAGGCCTGGTCTCTTGGTTTCGTGCATTCTTACCTTCTCTGAATCTGTTACAGGAAATTTGTTGCTGTCATTTCCAAATGAATTTCAAATCTGACTTTTAAAATAGCCAACTCACGGAGGTCTTCATTCATTGTCAGCTTAGTTGCAGAAATATAATGATTTCTTAATGCAATTGCATAAGACACTCCACTTAATGAAAACTTAATAGCTGAATATGACTGTGAAGAAGATATTTTTCTGCCTAACAGTAACTTCCTTTTAATTGTTTCTCTTCAATGAATTATTGAGAAAACATCAAGATGACTTACACATTCTCCAGCTAAAAGCTGCTTATCTTCAAAATCTATGTCTGGAACTGTGTTTTGTCACTAGATGACTTTCGGTAAAAGCAGTCTATAAATTAGTAACTCACATTAAAGTGCAAAGTAGCTACTTAATGTTGAATAATGAATCAGGCGAAGCCTTTTTAAGTTGCTAATTCATGGTTAAATAAATAAAAATAATCATGTAATATGAAAAGTTAGCTTATTTTAGATGTTTCAATAATATGAAAGATTAAACTATAGCTTTTGGTATAAAATGCCAACATTAAATATATTATATTCATTTTTTAATTTATTGAGCAAAAGAATACTCCACTTAAATTTCTTGGTGTCTTAAAGAAATTTTTGAGTTTACAGATGGCTCTGGTAGAGGCATGTATGTTCCAAATTGTCCTCTCCTTATTTGGGATTATTTGTTCAAGCATCTCACCAACTGGTATCATGATTCTAATAAATACACAGTAGTCATGCAATTTGGTCAGTACTAAGAAGAATTTAGCAATCATGAATAATAATTTTCTTCTGAGTTCCCTTCCTAAAAACATGACTAGTATATGTAATAATAACTACAAATATGGCATTAGCAACAACTACTATTTATGTAGTATTTTTATTGGAGCAGGCTTTGTGCTAAGTGTATTATTTACATTTAGTCATGTAATTCTAAGAGGTCTGTAAAGTGGTATTAGTATACATTTTTTTACAGTGAGGGTCAGAGAAGTTAATTAAAATTCCCAAAGCCACGCAGCTACTAAGCGATGGACTTAGTATTTAGACGTCCTTATAGCCCTATTCTGAGGCCAATGTCTTCCTCTCAATTTCAGTACATTTAAATTCTGAACTCTGATACAGGCCCTGTATAACCTGTCCTGTTGACACTCTGTTAAGAGCTTCAAAGTTCCTCAATAGAGAAGAATTTCTCTTTCATGGTTTCCCAAAAACTAGATCTATAAACTATTTTGTAGGAATAATCTTGAGGGTGAGGAATGGTAACCATGAATTGGGACCCATTCAGATCATATGTCATATTGGAACTGTGCTTGGATCACTGGGAAGTTTTGTTCTTTAGCCACTGACATTGACTTTTTCAGCACAAAACACCACATGCATTATGCTGTCATCACAGCCATCCTCCGTGATAATTGTAACATGCCAGTGAAGAAAACACCCAGCCCTGGCTCCCATGGCCTACTTCTGAAAGGAGCTGCATGGCTTTACAATGATCGCTCAGCCGGGCGGGGAGAAGGGGAGGGTGGGAGAGCAGCAGGAGAAGAAATCTTTTCAATCTGGATGAACAGATCAGCTGCCTTGGACACCATGCTGTTCTGGCCAAGCCAGGGTTCCTGTGACATCATGCCCCACTCGCATACTGTCAGCAAAATTCCCTGAGGACAACAGCTGCCGCTGCCTACAAACAAGTGTTTCTGCTCACTCTACTTGGGGATGCACGCCAAGTCCTCCTTTCCATGAGGTGCTCATCTTCTTTCTACTCACCCTAGATGAGAATGCTAGAATACCACATTTCCATGACAGTTACTTAGTAGACAACCATGGGTGAGGTGGTCAGACACTGGCCATCTCCAGAGCTTCCCTACCAGGGTGCCACAGGTGGGTTCCAGGTGAGTAGAGACATAGATTGGTCTCTTACCCTCCAGCAGCAGGAAGGGGCATCATGAGGCCACAGCCCCAGCAGCCTCTAGTTTTTCCATTTTCACAGATCATTACTCTCCATTTGTGCTAAGATGTGAAAGAATTTTGGCAGCACTGATAAAAATGACTGGTTACGACTCTAATATTATTTCAGTTATCATTAATAACAACATAAAAGTACAAAGAATCTCAAGAGAGCTAAACTCTTATTTCCTGGGAAATAGGCAAAGTATGTCAGATAGCTAAATTCTGCCTCTTCATTATTCATTTTGTGATCTATGACAAGATGGTAATTATATACCCCAATAACCAGAAAATTCAAATGTCCAGGTTTTCATGGTTCAGAGTGATTGTTCTGAACCCTAGAGTACTGCAGGGTTATTAAGGGCCTCTGAATCATTGAAGCTAAAGTGTTTCCTGGCATTGCGGGGTATTAGATTGTAGTCTAATTCATCATGAAATTGTAATCCATTTATGATGTGACATTAGAAAATTTTACAGTTTTATCACTGGAAGTTTAGCCCTACTTTAACTGTGATTGAAGTGATTTACCAAATCCTCAATTATAAAACAGCGATTATGCCTTGGTTATGGAGTCATAACCTTATTATCCAGATTTCCTAATTTTGTTACATTATCAACCAGGTTGATGGAGACACTACCTTGGTCTTCTACTCAATAGTCATTATTTGTCTTAAAATTAAGTATGACAAATTGATCTCTAAAATGACCTCTAAAAACATCATTCCTGGAAATTTGTCTATAGCACTCAAGACCAATTTGGCATCAAAAGTCTTTCAGTTCATTTTCCTAGACAACAAAGTGACCCACCACCATATACATTTGACTTCTGGTCCCAAACCAACACTTTTGTCTTTCTCTGGAGTTTCACCAGTATTCCTTTTTTTTTTTCTTTTAACCTAATTGCAAGCAATGTCAGTATGCTCTCTATATGCAATATTCTCTAATATTATAATTTTTAGTCAAAGTTTCTTCTGTTCAAATTTCAAATTAAATTTCTCTTTCAATTCCTTTTTTCTTCATTCAGGAACCTAGTTTCTAAATTATGTTTACTACTAATTTGCATAGAATCATGTCCTAAGTAGCCAACATCTTGCCTGTAACAAAACACTTGGTTTAAAAACATCTTAATTTACACTAGAGATTGATTTCTAAAAGTGAGAAAATCTGCCAAATAATATATTACATATACACAATTTATTTGATATTTCTTTTGCTGTCAATGAATAAAAATTAATTAAACTGAAGCATTCCACACTGACCCCTAGGGGAAAATGACAAAGTATAAAATATTTAAGATATTGCTTTTGCCTTATTAAATTGACAATAAGTTGGGATTCAAAACCAACACTCGGCCAACAATAAAGAATACAAAATAGTTTATGTTCAGTTGCTTAAGTGTATGGCAAAGACTGTAACTATTTCAGAATGTCAAGGCCTGGCTGGTTTCTTGAGACCTGGGCAGTCAAGTATGGATTTTTGAAGGGAGAGAGATGGGCCTGGGAGTATCTCAAACACAGGGAATAAGAAATTGAAGGCATAAGGGCCAGAGACCATACAAAAACCACCCAGATCTTAACCATTCTCAATAAATTTGGGCTAAATTAATTCCATTAAAAGGAGACATAACACTTGATTGGGAAAAACTTTGAAAGGCTAACTAGTGCACTTTCCTGTCATTTTATAGCCCACTCCCAGGCAAACACAAATTGGAGCTATTTTGAAAGTCCTAAAGAGACAAATTTTACAACCTCCGTGGGTGACCTGGCCTGTTAATAGCTCTTCCTAAGAAGCAAACTCTCCTGGGAAGATAGCATTATAGTCCAGCTACCCTCCATACCTGCTTTTTATTTCTAGTTCTGTCCCCTGGGATGTTAAACAAATACTGGTTATGATTCTTTTGATCAGATGCCCTTTGTGTAATTAAGTCCCTCTTTGGTTTTCTCTTCTTTGTTCCCAAACTATTTCTGAATTCAAGCATTCCCATTTCTTTTCCTGCATGTTCATTCTGACTTTATGGCAGTGAAAGGCCCCTGCCCCCTTCATTCCCTGAAGGCCTAATGAGGAGTGATGATCTGCCTGTGTGAGGACTGCCCTCTCCCCATGACCACACAGTGTCAGCCCCCACGGGCACCTGGGGAACGCAGCAGGTGAAGAGGTGATCTGGTTTCTAGCGAAGGCTGAAGTGAATTGATTATAGCCGCATCTCATTAGCAGCCCTTGGAACATCTAGCAAACCACGTCATCGTGATCTGAGAGATGAGAGTTACAGAGAAAATGAGAACTGTGAAAAAGGAGAGAATTGCTTTCCGTTCCCATTTCTGTGCTATGCATCTAGGCCACAGCAATGTATTTCCCTAATAGCTAGTAAAATCTAGCATCTTTTCATATATCGGTTAGCCATTTGTATGTCTTCTTGGGAGACGTGTCTGTACAGGTCTTATTCTAAAGAAACCATGTTCTTCATAGTGTTCCCCAGCTCAGGATCATGACAAATTCTTTATCTGGCTTATAGCACCAACTTGGAATTCCTCGGTCTGATTTTCAAGGCATCCTATAACCTGTCCCGTCTACTTATTCCACCACATTTCTCATGATTTTCTGTAGTGTTCCCTTTGCTCCACCAGAGAGATCTACTCACTCACTCTAGCATAAACCACTATTGTTCTTACCACTATTCTTCACTATTATGAGATAGAAAGCTGTCCCTTCTTGTCTCCTCTCTACAAAACCCAGTGAATTCTTCTAGGTCCAATTCAATTTTTTCTTAAAATTACAGATTCTCAAAATTGGAAGGAACCTATAAGGCTATCCAATCTAATACCTAGCTTACAGCAGAAACAGATACTTTGTAAATATTTGTGGATTAATTAATGAACTACACTTCTCCTAGAAACCCCAACTAGGATTTGTTTAAATTATACCTATTCAAAATATATCATGAGTCAGAACTAGAGACTAATTAGACTCTCCCATACAACTCACCCTGAAAACTTCATTTTTACTTTTCAAAGATCTGGGGGAAGAAACCTGATGGCTGGTGTTGATTATTATAATTTACTGTAATTATGAAAATGAACAATTGCTTAAAGTAGTTAGATTAGACCAGGGAGGATGTCTTGGCTCAATGAAGCCTCCACCAACAATTTAAAATTTTTAAACCAGGGAGCTCTTTGTTAAAGACATTCACTCCTGCCAATTCATTCTCTTAAACTGGCAGAAAGATTAAGGGATAAAGATTAAGGGATGCCCACCAAGGATGTGACTAAATGGATGTCATCTCGTCTTCTAGGTAGGACAAAGAGGACATACCAGAGCCAGGGAGATACTGGACACTTACTTGTAGGGTTCTTGATGACTAAAGAGAGCAAGAGGGTATGATCTTATATCCTGTAAAGCAGATGTTCTCAACCTGTGGGTCGCGACCCCTTTGGCGGTGGAATGACCCTTTCACAGGGGTCACCTAAGATCATCCTGCATATCAGATATTTACATTACGATTCATAACAGTAGCAACATTACAGTTATGAAGTAGCAACGAAAATAATTTTATGGTTGGGTCACAACATGAGGAACTGTATTTAAAGTGTCAGAAGGTTGAGAACCACTGCTGTAAAGTCTAGTGGTTAATAGTTTCTGGAGTGAGATTTCCTGGGTTCAAATTCTGCCTCTGCTCCTGTGACCATGAACCAGTTATGGTGCCTCTGTTTCCGCATAGGTAAAATGAGGAAAATATTACATGGGATGTGTATTTTTCCAGGGATAAGGGGTGAGAATGAATTAATGATTTTGTGAACCAGGAGACATGAGGTCATATGAAAGAACTTGAGGTAGCTTCACAATGATAGCTCAGTGTTGTACAAACAATATTGAAGGTTATGAGTGTGGAGTTAATAAAAAGTAAGAAAAGGTCTCTTGGAGGCTGGGGTTGAGGATGCCAGAACACTAGGTTTGGGAATCCTATGAATGACTTGAGGAAAGGGGGCCATTCCTGGGTATAAAAATATGGAGGGAAAAAAGTCAAACACTTTTATAAACTGTTAGCCAAAAGGCCTGATGTGAAGTCCTTTCAGTGACCATTGTATTGGCCCAGTGAAAATACTTGACCTTCCTGAAAGTGGTCCATAGAGGAGTTGGGGCAAGGAAATGTGTATTGAAGGCAAGTGAAGGAGATGTGGTCAGGAGGTTGGAGCAACCCATGGATTTAGGGACCTGAGCTATTGCATTGCTATTCTGTTGAAGTTCAACGTTTGGAAAATGGAATCTTAGGGAAGAAATGGCCCCAGGAAGGACAAGTATAGGCAAAATTTACCTGCCCTATTTTTAGAAGGTGCTCCTCTTGGGGCATGCTTTAGCAGCTCCAGGAGTTCTGAGCAAGGCATCTGTGCCTAAGTTCATGTTTGGTTACTCACATTCTGAGGTCACTGACACCTATTGGCCCACCTTTGCCCTTGAGAAAAGACTTTGCATTACAAGCTCTGCCTGGGTTATTCCTTGAGAAACCAGAAGATCAACGGGTGTCAATGTTGGCTCCTTGAGAGAGGTCACTTTGGTTGGTGAGAGACTGTAAGTAAAAATAGAAGCGCCAGTGTAACCTCTTGGGCAAATGACTTATTCATGGGCTCTAAATAATTGAGGTCATTGAAAAGAGTGCTATTTTTAATCTTTGAGAGCAAAAAAAAATGGGGTGAACTGGGCTTTAAGGAAGGCTGTGTCTTCATAGGAAAAAAGATGAATGAGTGAACAGTGATGGAAAGGGCAGGGGTGGGTGTAAGCACCCTGTATGGGCATGTGCTCAGCGGGCAATCTTCAGAAGCTTGTGTCTGTAGACCAGTCTGCCTCATGTGTGGCTACTCGGCATGAGGAAGGGCCCTTTGAGGAGATGAGTTGGCAGGCAGGTGCTTTACGTAGAGTGATTTTACAGTGCTGGAAAGAGCTCCCTGCCATATGGTACCGTCCCCACCTCTTGTCACTCCTCCAGAGCTTGAAGGACTTGTTTTTCTCTTGAAATTCAAATGATCCCTGGGAAACTTCACACATTGATAGTTTATCAGTGGCCACCTCCACGTTTGGAGAACACGTTTGCAAAAAAGTGAATCAATAGTTGATTAATAGCAAAAATAGGATGCAGAATAGTCCTTTGGATGACGGTAAGAAAGAAGGGTTGTGGTAGATGAAAGACCTGGGATATAGGGACTTTGAAATGAGGACCCTGCCAAAGAAGGGAGAAATGGACACAAGCAACCTTCCATTTGAAAACACAGTATTTCTTCTGCACTGTCCTGAGCTCCTTAAGGTATTTGGATGATTTTCTCTTCTATCCATTTTTCATCCCCTTATAATACTTCTCACCCAGATTTCATCAACAAATATTTCAGAGAGCCTACAATTTCTTCAGCCTTGTATGTGGATTTGCTGGTTCTTTCATTTAATATTCTTATAATCCTTCTTTGCCCATTTAGCATTCTTTTTTACTTCTCAGTGTTTGAATTTCATTTCTAAAATTAGAAAAACTCCAAATTTGTGAAGCAGAGTTTATCTTCCTTGATCGGGCCTCCCTTGCAGCTACCATATGAGCCCTTACCTACCCCAGACAGGCATTAGGGACTGGTGGCCCAAGAAAGCAGGGATGGTAGAGAATTCCTTCTGGGAGTGATGGGGGCAGTTACCTCCAGTTTCCAGTGCCAACATCCTGAGTCCAGCATTGACACACTACACTGCCCTTCATGCCAATGCTGTCTTTATGAGATCAGCTCTGCATCCTGCCCATCAATCCTCCTAAACATTCTGTGATGTAGCCAATATCCTCTTAACAAAGTCCAGATCTGCCTAATTTACAAGGGTTGGTATTTGTTGTGTGCAACTTAGAGTTCTGATTTTTCATTTATTTAACAACTAGAGGCCCAGTGCACGAAAAATTCATGCGGGGGGGGGGGGGGTCCCTCAGCCCAGTCTGCCCCCTCTCCAATCTGGGACCCCTCAGATTGTGGGGCAGCCTGGGCAAGGACCTGTGGTGGTTTGCAGGCCAGCCACACCCCCATTGGGGTGAGGGTCCCCGCTGCGGGGGCATGGCCAGCCTGGGTGAGGGGCTAATGGCTGTTTGCAGGCTGGCCACACCCCCCAGTGGGGACCCTCATCCCGATGGTTGCATGGCTGAGGGCCATTTGCAGGACCCTCCTTCAGCAGCCAGCCAGGGCAGGCGGGAAGCTTGGGTCACCCCTGGTGCTCCAACCTGCTCCATGCTGCCACCCACAGGCCCCTCCTTCAGCCGCCGGCCCAGGCGGGTGGGAAGCTTGGCTTCTTCCGTTGCTGGGGGCGACCCAAGCCACCCACCCACTCCAGCTGGCTCTGTGGCTGCCGCCACCCACAGGCCCCTCCTTCAGCCGCCGGCCCAGGCAGGTGGGAAGCTTGGCTTCTTCCATTGCTGGGGGCGCCCAAGCCTCCCACCCACTCCAGCTGGCTCTGTGGCTGCAGCCATCTTCATCCCACTAATTTGTATACTCACTCCTGATTGGCTGGTGGGTGTCATGAAATGACAGTTAATTTACATATTTATCTTTTATTAGTGTAGATACACATTTTTCTATGTATTAGTACTTTACAAATAGTAACCCATTCCATCCTGATACTATATCTCTGAAGTATGGGGACTATTATTACCCCATTTTATAGATAAGGAAACAATGATACAGAAATGATTCTTAATTTGCTTTAGTATCTCAGTTGGCCAGTGGTAGAGCTGGGATTCAAACCCAGACTCTTAAACATTTTGTTCCCCTGTCTCCCAAACAGAGCTTTCTCCATCTTCTTCCCTTGAAATCCTTCCTACTACTCCCACCTGCCTTCATGCTTAGGCCTCCCCATCCTGTAGTAAACCATAAGGACCTGTGTCTCAGACCTGCCTGGTTACATCACTAATTTATAAATCTCAATGGTTGCTTAAAAAGAGTAGGTGTTTTTCTCCTGAGACCTCAAGACACTTCTATACAATTGTGAAAAACTATTTCTTATGAGAAACCTTAAAGTTTGCCTTAACTAACTTATCTGTGGGGAATGCCAAATAATTTTTAGACATAAGGAGAAAATATTGCTGTCAGTTAGGAAACAGCAGGCCAAAAAAAATTAGTATTAATTCAAGCCAACTTATGAAACCCTTCCCTGTGTTCAATAGCCTATGTTGAAATTTGAAATAAAGATGGTTATTTCTATGTATGATACTAAGAATAAATGTACGATAAATATCAATGCTGGTTCTGATGGGGTTTATGCTTTCTGTTTCTCACTGTCTCTCTTTGTCTTTCTCTTTCCAAACCCACTGTATCCTTATTAATTTGCTCATGATCCTGAGCAAAGCACTGACTGGCATCCAGGAATACACACCTTTCCCTGGGCAGGAACCCAAGCAAGGCAACTGTGGTCCCAAAGACCTGTCAGTGCTGTTACCACTTACTCCTTCTGGAACTGCCAAAGCCTCTTAACAACTCAATTCCTTCTGCTGACTATTGCTAAGTGTCCATCCTCCCGATTACATTCCACTTAGATCACACATATACACTTGAGATATTTGCCAAAAGGTAATGGAACATGAAAAGATTTTTCTGTAAATGAAAGGTAACAGCTGAGGACTAGGTGAGAGAGCAGTGGCACATGCATCAGTTGTGATCATTTGGGTGAAAAGTAGGAAGGAATTCTCAGATAGCGAGAACAGAAAGCCATAAATGCTATGTCAAGGGAGACTATAAGTTCTCCTTCTTGGCTTTTATTAAAATAAGGCAATTACAAGTTAGAAGTGGGAGCATAGCCCTGCCTAAAAGCAGGAGTTAGATATCCCATTATGCCACCTGAATGGGCACTGACAGGCTGGAGTAGATGGAGATGCCAAGGGGAAGGGAAAAGAGGAAAAAAAAAGAGACTGGAATTAGGCATATCTGCAATGCTATACTCTTCAAAATCCCCAAGGACTTTTAAAAATTTGTGTTTATACTAACACAAGTGCCCATAAAGGGTAGACAATGTACAGATTAACAAAAATCACAGGTACAGGCAATCTGCAAAACAAGGAAATTTATTCTTTGATCTTAAGGATGTTTGCAGTCAATAGACAGAACTCTGTGTGGCATTCATAGGAGTCTCTCCATGTATCTCCCTCAGTCATATAGAATGTTATTCCTGCTTTTCTCAACCTCACTCACTCTTTATGACCTGAGCCAAACCTCATATCTTCCATGAAGCTGTCCATGGTAGCTCTAGCCTAGCTGATCAAACTTGTCTCTGAAATCCTACTAGGTTCAGAGTCTGTGCTCCCATTTAAAAGGGAAAAATATATACCAATGGGTGAATGTGGTCTAAGGGTACAAATTTTCAGTTATAAGTCATCCTATATAATAAAACCCTAATATGCAAATCGACCGAATGGTGGGACAACCAGTCACTATGACGCTCACTAACCACCAGGGGGCAGATGCTCAACACAGAGCTGTCCCCTGGTAATCAGTGTGCTCCCACAGGGGGAGCACCGCTCAGCCAGAAGCCTCTTATGGCTGGCAAGCACAGCAGCGGTGGCAGGAGCCTGTTCTGCCTCTGCTGCAGACGGGCAATAACGAGCGAGGGGTCCCAGACTGGGTCCCAGACTGTGAGAGCCCTGGACTGCGAAAGGGATGTCTGACTGCTAGCTTAGGCCCAATCCCCGGGAGGATAGGGCCTAAACCGGCAGACGGACATCCCCAGAGGGGTCCCAGACTGCGAGAGGGCGCAGGCTGGGCTGAGGGACCCCCACCCCCCAGTGCCCGAATGTCATACACGAGGCCTCTAGTAGGATGTAAGGCCCAGACTGTGAGAGCCCTGGACTGCGAAAGGGATGTCTGACTGCTAGCTTAGGCCCAATCCCCGGGAGGATAGGGCCTAAACCGGCAGACGGACATCCCCAGAGGGGTCCCAGACTGCGAGAGGGTGCAGGCTGGGCTGAGGGACCCCCACCCCCCAGTGCACGAATGTCATACACGAGGCCTCTAGTAGGATGTAAGGTACAACATGGTTAGTAATACTGTGTTGTATATTTGCAAGTGGCTAAAAGAGTAGATCTTAAAAAATATCATCACAATAAAACATTGTAGTAATGATAGTACACATAGTGATAAATGTTAACTAAACTTATTGTGGTGACCATTTTGCAATATATACAAACATCAAATCATTATGTTGTATACATGAAATTAATATAATGTTATATGTCAGTTATATCTCAGTTTTTAAAAAAAACCCAGATACTTATAAGTTGTGGTGATTGGAGTTTGTTTTTGTTTCCTATGAGTTAGTCTCATTTCCCAATCTGAAGTTGAGCTTCTGAAGAGGCCCAATACATGAAATTCGTGTACGGGGGGCAGGGGTGATGTCCCTTAGCCCAGCCTGCACCTTCTTGCAATCCGGGACCACTCGGGTAGGGTCCCTAGGCCTGGCCGGTGATCAGGGCCTATCAGGGCTTTCCTTCCCCCAGCTGCGGGTAGCTGCCCCCCCTCCCCCCGCCACTGCTTGCCATCTGCGCAGCGCTGCCGCCCCCCTCCCCCACTACTGGTCACCTCCCTTTGCGGGGGACAGGCATGGGGTGTGATTGCTTGGCTGGCTTGGGCCTCCCTCTGTGGGGCATTCGCTGGCTGGCCCCACCCACCCTCCACAGCACCGCCAGCCAAGTGGCCTGAGCCTCCCTCTTTGGTGCGATGGTGGGGCCCCCCAAACAATTGCATTGCACCTGCCTTGGCTGGCCTGGTGCCAGTGCGTGTCATAGCATGGTAGTCTGGAAGGTCGTCCGGATGGTCATTCTGCTGTTTTGTCATTCAGTTGATTTTCATATTATGCTTTTATTATTATAGATATGTCTCCCAAACTCCTGGCAGAGTAGGAAGCAACTTTTTAGCTGCAGGTAACTGAAAAGTCCAAATCAAATGAGCTTAAACAACAAGGACATTTACTATCTCATGTAACAAGAGGATCTGCAATAGGTTGGGTTCCAGGGATGACATGTTGAAGTTCCACCTTCTCCTCTCTGTGATGCTGATGGTTCTACCTTGTTTTATGACTTGATTTTATCTTCAGGCTGCTAGGAAAATGGCTATGGCCATTCCTGAGCCCATTCAGTTACGCCAATATTTGGAGAACCATGTCTTCCTGTGCCGCTTTTCTAAGAAGGAGGAAGATTCCATTACTCCTTCAACAGACTTTAAAGTGTGTGTTATCTCCCACTGTATTAGCCAGATTCGAGCTACGTGACCTTTCTTCAACCATGCAAGAGGATTGCAAACTGCCCCCAGAACTGAGGTCATCTTCCTCTACGTTACATGTGGTGATGGTGAAAGAGGTGAGCTATCTGAACACAAAGGAAGGAAGGAGAGCGAATAAGCATTGGATAGGCAACCCGTGGTGGACAGGAGTGCCTTGCGCAGGCTTATGAGAGCCAACTGTTAGATTCAGAAATTTTGAATTCTGGTGCTTAAACACAGCCATTATCAAAAATTAAATTATATATACTTACAATTGAAGTATGTTAAAGCAAAGGTAGTAAATATTCAAAAGTCACCAATGTGCTTATTTTTACTACATCATACTATTAGCTATGCTTTTGATGTTATTTACAGTTGTTGATGTCCAAAAGTGATTTATTGTTTCACTATATAGATTTTAAAAAGAGATGAAGAAAATGTTAATAATGCAGCTTAAACACACTTTCTTAAATCTACAATCAGTGAAACAATAAATCACACCCTGATTTTTATCATCTAACTATTTCCATGGGTGACTACTGGCACCATAGCCTTTTTCTTGGCCAATGTGATGTTACTAAATGCAGAGCTGGGAAAGATGGAAAGCACTAGCTCACCATTATATGGTGTTTCCACTACGCAGATACAAAATCTGTAGCCATTTTATTGTGCATAGCACAAAAACTGAAAACATATTCTCCCAGTTTTCAAAAGCTATTATTTGAACCAGTAGTCATTCACATCATTGACAAATGAGCAACGTTTTGACATATATCTTCCTTGTTTTACTTTTATATTACTCATTAACGTAATAAAAGTATCAACTAACATTCAGATCAGAATTTTACTCATTTGTTAACTGCAACCACAGAATGATTATGGATACAATAGTTCAGAAAAAATCATCAAAAGCACCCTCGCTGGTTTGACTCAGTAGATAGAACATCAGCCTTCGAACTGAAGGGCCCCAGGTTTGATTTCGGTCAAGGGCACATGCCCAGGTTGTGGGCTTGATCCCCAGGGGAGGGCAGAGAGGAGGCACCCAATCAATGATTCTCTCTCATCATTGATGTTTCTATCTCTCTCTCCCTTTCCCTTCCTCTCTGAAATCAATAAAAATATATTTTTTAAAAAAAACATCAAAAGCATTCTGTGAAAATTGGCTTTACCAAATATACAATAAAAAGTATTGTATCTTTGTTATTATTTATAAGTGGTATGTTGCAATCCTTTATACTAGTAAACTATAATAATATATACATACTAATATATATATAGTATACATACTATCTATTGCATATATAATTATATATAAAACATATAAATAAAAATATATCATAGCCCTAGCTGGTTTTGCTCAGTGGTTAGAACAGTGACCCTCGGACCAGAGGGTCTCAGGTTTGATTCCCAGTAAGGTCAAGTACCTTCACTGCAGGCTGGATCCCAGCCAGGATCAGGGCATGTGGGGGAGGCAACCAATAGATGTGTCTCTCACATTGATGTTTCTTTCTCCCCCTCCTCCTTCCCTTCCATTCTCTCCAAAAATCAATGGAAAAATATCCTTAGGTGAAGGTTAAAAATATATATATATTTTCACCCTATAGAGCCTGTTATTAAACACTTACCAGCACAACACTGGGATTATCAATATATTGACTACAACATCCTTGACGACCAATTACCGTAATTTTGTTCCAGAGTCATTTAGAAAATATGCTAATCTGATTTTAGATTTCCTCAATACATTAAATATAGATTTAAAATGGCTCACTAGTTTATTTTTGTACGGGAAGGGTTTTGAATGGACAACTTGCTTTGGTTCAGTTTGCTAGAGAGTTCAGCAAATCAGTGGAGTTCATTTCCCTGTGGAGTCCATTGGAATCAGTTCAAGTTGCTGGTAGTAATAAGCTACACTGATAAAGAGATTTACCATAAGCACATTATTCTCTCTGACTGTGATGAATCCTCCTGGACTTGTGAGGCATTTTGACACCTACTGAGAGGTGGGTGCTCACTCAGGAGGGTGCTCAGCTCCTCACACAATGTTTCTGCCTCCTTTTCAACTTGCTTTTCCCTGAAGAACAGATTAGTACACCTGCTATTCTATCCCTCTGTCTTGTTACCCAGTGGGAGGAGGAAAGAAGAGTTCTTGGCCCTTGGGGATGTATTTTAGAATTTGGTCTTCTTCTCAGGCCAGACCTAATGTGCCCTCCTGGGGGAAGTCTCCCCTGGGCCTTACTTCTGAGTGATGGTTTCTCTTCTCGGTAAATGATATATGTTGATACGGGCAATGGAGGAAACCCAGTCATATGGTTTTCTTCATAATCTTATGTCTCTTGTTGTTTATCTCAACAGTGTTTCTCTTTTAGATTTTCAATGGGGTTAAACAGATCTTGACACCTGGTCGGTGGTTGTTATTATTACTATTAATATAAGGGCAATGGCAGTTACTTCTTTCCTGTGTGTCAGGCACTCGGCCAAATACTTACCTGTATCTTCTCTAATCCTCAGAATAACTACACAGATAGCGGTCATTATTTTCTTTTTACAAATAAGGAAACTGAAGCCCAAAGAGATTTAGTAACCAAGGTTTTAAACCATCTGTCTGATGCCAAAGTTTCCATTTTTCCACTGTACCAGGATTCCTCTCCTCCCTCAGTAACTCATTAGGACTCAATCCTATTGGAGACACATGCTGAATGAGGAGAAATTTCAACGTTGCATTTGGGTAATATTAGCCAATAATCCACGTTGGGACATTCTTACTTTAAGGTCAACCATTACTTTGCTAATGGGTTCGCTAATAGTATTGATATTTTTTAAATGCACAATTGGTGTCCTCACAAGTCTACAAAGGTCGGGTGGAGCCAGGACAGTACGTGCTCTGCGACGCTTCCTGAAAACCCAGTGGTTACCTGGGCGCACTGGGGCGCGGAGTCCTCTGTTTCATTCGTTTCACAGCCTCTTGATGTTTGAATCTCCGATTTCAACCTCTTGAAATATGTGTCACAGGGTTTTTTCAGGTTTCATTGTGTAGGTGACATAAAATAGAGGTCCAGAAATGAACTGTGCCCTGTGCCCTATGCCCTGCCGGATGTGACTATAGCTGGTTTTCCTGTCAAAAAAAGAGATACCTTAGGTGTAAGGCCAACCAAGCAAGGAGCTAGAAGCCTTTCCACAAAACGATCCTTCACTGCTGCAGAACTTCTTTATTCTAAACTCTTGTACTCACAGTCCGAAGACATAAAACGGGCCAAAGCATTGACATAGAACCATGGCAACTCCTGGCATCCACAACCAAGTGGCATTATGCCTAGAGACAGAGAGGCTGCTGCTGGCATCCTTTTGCTTTCAGGAACGGCTTCTAAATATCAGAACCAAAAACAGATGGAAATGCTTTGTATCGTAACAATTGAGATGCTCCATGTCATCCTGGGCCAGAATAGGCTGGTCCAAGGTTATAAGCTCAGCACAGGGCTCAGCCATGCAGCTAGTTCAGCCTCCCAAGAAGAGTCTCTCCAGCCCCCGTCATCGATGGTGGAAAGCAGCAATGGGGCAGCCTTGAAACACAGGAAGTGTCTCCAAAGGGCAACAAAGCCTGTGGCTGTGTGTTCAAAAGGTTTCCCTCCTGTACCTACTTAAAGACGTAGGAAAAATTATATTCCCTGGGCATATTTTAAATTTACAAGTTTTATCATAATTTTTTAAAGTTGCAAAAGATGTCGTTTCTGACATACTATATGTTGCACATATGCATTTAAGATCTTTTCAACAAGCCCCAGCCGGTTTGGCTCAGTGGATAGAGTATCGGCCTGCCAACCAAAGGGTCCTGGGTTTAATTCCGGTCAAGGGCATGTACGTTGGTTGTAGGCTGCTCCCAGCCCAGATCCTGGTCAGGGTGCACGCAGGAGGCAACCAATAGATGTGTTTCTCTCACATAGATGTTTTTCAACTATGTTTTCCCTCTCTCTTCCACGCTTCTTAAAAATCAATGGAAAAATATCCTTGGGTGAGGATTAACCAAAAAACAACAACAACAACAAGAAAGATCTTTTCAACAAAACCTTGAAGTTATAGATTTAATACCCTCAATTTATTGAAAATGTCTACCATATAATCTAATTGACAAAGGCAGTCCTTATTGTCAAACTAATAAGAGCATCCTCTCTCTTCCACGCTTCTTAAAAATCAATGGAAAAATATCCTTGGGTGAGGATTAACCAAAAAACAACAACAACAACAAGAAAGATCTTTTCAACAAAACCTTGAAGTTATAGATTTAATACCCTCAATTTATTGAAAATGTCTACCATATAATCTAATTGACAAAGGCAGTCCTTATTGTCAAACTAATAAGAGCATCAGGAATACTTTGTGTCGGGGGGGGGGGGGGGGGGGAGAGAAATGTAATTTAAAAACTGCAAATAATTGATTTAATATGTATTTCCCCTCAACAACATCTCCCTTCTGAATCTTAACTGTGAGGAAGAGGAAGAGAGAGAGAACAGAGCGTGTCACCTGGATGACACAAAGCCACTGCTCCCTTCAGTATTTCTCCTCCAGCCTTCCTCGGTTTTCTTTCAGAGGACTCTCCTCCAGAGCAGGGGTGGGGAACGTCCAGCCCAAGGGCCAAAATCATTTGGTCCGGCCCTGCGAAGGCAACTGCAGGCAGGACTCAAAATTCAAAAAATCTAGGAGCTTTTGTCAGAGCAGCAGAAATTTATATTAAGTGAACTATATTAGGTGAATAATCTAATAAATATCCAAATGGTCCTTGGCAGAAAAAAGGTTTCCACCCCTGCTCTAGGGTGATGTGTTCTTGGATTTTACGTCTTGTTTTCACTATCAGAGCAATGCACCTTGGTACGACATTGGAGATGGTTAACGTGTGCCTGTCTTTCTAAAGTGGGGCAGGGTCTGCTGTGGAAGTGGAGGTGGGGAAGGAGGACCTGAGTGTTTTAGGAAGGGTGGTGGAGAGGTTGAGTCTGAAAAGTTACTCTCTCACAGCTTTCAATACTGTGTTCAGCTTGAAAAGTTGTCCTCACCCCCAAAGGAAGCAAACCATTTTGGAAAATCACTGTTCCAAGTCATGGGCACAGAAATGGGGTGTTGTTGCCAGGACTCTGTGTTTATTGGCTTCTGGGTCTTCTTTCTTTCCTTTTTCCATTTCCTCTTCCTCTTCCCTTTCTTTCCCTCTTTCCTCCCTCCCTTCATTAACGGATTGGAGCAGGGACCATCTGCTTTTCCTCCACTATCTCTGCTCCCTCAGCCATTAACGCCTGCCCTCCCCAAAGTGGGTAGAAATCCTTCCCTGTCTGCCATAGCTTATGTCTCACCTACAGATTTCCCCTTTGCACTGAGAGTGACAGGGAGGGTGACCAAGTCACCACTGAGCTCCTGCAGCCGAAGTGTCAGAGCCCCTCACTTCCCATCTCACAGCCTCTTCAAAGGTCCTGACAGGGTCCCTAACATGTTTACAGTATCATAGATTTTTGTAAATTTTTCAAAGAAAGGTATTTTGTTATTCTCTTACTTAAAGAAGACACCCCCCTCCAAATGTATAAGCTTACCACGCCATTAAAATTTCCAGATCTAGCAAATAAAAATTCAAGATGCCTGGTTACATTTGAATTTCAGATAAACAACGAATAACTTTTTATTATTCCAAATATTACCTGGGACATACTTCTGCTCAAACAATTATTCGGTGTTAATTTGAAATTTTGTCTGGCAGCTGCCCTACATCCTCAAAACTTTGATCCTCTCCTGTATGGCCACCTGCCGGAGTTTTTTCTCTCATTTGTTGTGCGGCTCCACTTTCAGGACCGAACCCTACTCCACGCAGAACGTGGAGGGAGTGTTACTCGACAGCCACCAAATGGCAAGGTGAGCCTTGCTCTTTCCAATCAGATAAACCATCTTTGAATTTATACTGTAAACTCTTCTCAGACTATAATTTGAATGGTCTATGCTGACCGAATTTACGCAATCTTATTTTTTGGCATGTTTTTTGCTGTAGAAACACAGATCAAAATAATTTCCCAACTCTGTGGGGAAATGAGAAACTCCTCTAGTGAGAGATGAGAAAGCTGTAAAATGTCACTGCTGCGCATTGTGCTGGGCTCCAGCAGGGAACATATGTGTTTGGATAGGAAGCTCCATGAGTGGGTGCAGAGAAGCAATAGTGAGTGGGGGAAGGAGAGAATAATCATGGCTCAAGAAGATTTTGTTTGCAACAGGAAGCAACAAAGCAGTGTTTCTCAAGTGTTTTGAACTCTGACCTACATTGATAAATACATTTTCCATAGTGACCCAAAAACACACCTCCATATATATGTGACTAAAACAAGTTTCATGAAACTTTCAACATTTTATGTACAATTACTATGTGTAATGCACACTGATATTTTCTACTCTAATCTTTTTTTTAAAGAGTTGATTGCACTTTATAGATCATGATCTGTGATAGATCATGATCTGTGATTTAAAAACCATGGCAGCTCTAACCGATTTGGCTCAGTGGATAGAGCGTTGGCCTGCGGACTCAAGGGTCCCAGGTTCGATTCCGGTCAAGGGCATGTACCTTGGCTGCGGGCACATCCCCAGTAGGGGGCGTGCAGGAGGCAGCTGTTTGAGGTTTCTCTCTCTTTGATGTTTCTAATTCTCTATCCCTCCTCCTTCCACTCTGTAAAAAAAAATCAACAAAATATATTTTTTTATAAAAAATAAAACAAAAAAAAAACAATAAAGAGCCCTAACCAGTTTGGCTCAGTGGATAGTGTTGGCCTGTGGACTGAAGGGTCCCAGGTTCGATACCGGTCAAGGGCATTGTACCAGTGGGGGGTGTGCAGGAGGCAGCCGATCAATGATTCTCTCTCATCATTGATGTTTCTCTCTCTGATGTTTCTATTCCCTCTCCCTTCCTCTCTGATGAAATCAATAAAAAATATATTTAAAAACAACAACATGGCAGGATTAAAAAAAATAATAAAAACCATGTCAGGAGAGCAGTGCTACTCAGAGCAACTGCTCAGAGGACTGGTTGTGGTGTCCAATAGAAAAGGAGCCTGCATCACATTGTAAGTTAATGAGCTGCTGCTTCACTGAGAAAATCTTGCCCTGAAAACCTTGTCAGCTGAACAGCATGCTTAGTGACAGTCGATTCACTGTTCTGGCTGAGTTCCTTATCCTGTCTAATGGGTCACAAAGAGTTAGAAGGTGACACCAGTCCTCAGGTGACCCTCCAGGAAGGAAGCAGTGCAGATAAACCCACAGAGCAGGAGTCCAGAGGAGCACAGAGCAGATAGGATCTTCTAGAGTGTGAGGACAGGGAAGGAAGAGCAAATGGTGAGTGCCACTTAGAATGTGCATGGATGCATGTCACTGAGACCAGGGGACCTGCTTTGGAGAAAGTGTAGACACTTTTCCAGGTACCCCATCTAACTGAAAGACAACTGGTTTAGCGACAGACATTTAATTACTGCATGTGGAGGAGTAGGTTGAAGAAAATGTGAAGATTTTACTGCAAAGATCTGGATCGGGTTTCCTTACCCTGAAAAAAGTAAACTCCAACTCCCACCTCTACTCTGTAATAGTTTCCTTACTGGTCTCACCATACCCACTTTTGCTCCCTACTCCCAGCCCACCCATCTAGTTCCTATATAGCAATCATAGTAATATTTCTAGAACATAAATCAAATTATGTCACTACCCTGTGAAAAATAATAAATCATTTCTCACTTAACTTAAAATCGGATCCAAGTTCCTTAGCATGTAGGCCCTGTGTGGCAGCTCCTTCATTGAGCATCTGCCCCTTGGTGATCATTGCATGTCATAGCTAACAATTGGACTGTTGGACAGTCCAATGGTCAGATGGTCGCTTAGGCTTTTATATATATGGATACCCAACCTCATGTTAGGTATTACAGAGTCACCATTAAAAAGAGTCATTGTCCTGTCTAGCAATACTCTCCAGTCTAGTTTAGAGAATAACTAGGATACATCAGGAATCAAGGAGAATCAGGATATAGCTATGCACATGAGCACATCCATGGTTAGAAAAGGATTAGACCAGTGTGGGTTGGAATAGGTACCAGCAGACCTCCTTGAAGCCATGCACATTCCTGCTACATCCTTCCAATCACACCTCCAACCTGCTGGGTGCTCTGACAAGGTAAAGACTTCCCTGTCCTCACCCTCAGTTTCCTAATCTGTGAAATAAAATGGTCCAATTTGATTGTTATTAAGCTTCTTTATAGCTCAGAAACATTGCATGGTTCTAAATGATTAGAAATGTGAGCCGTAAAGCACCATTCTGAAACATCCGCTCCTGTGATTGATGTTCTCTCAGGGACTCCATTTGGGGATAAAAGGGTGAAGTGACAATGACCCTCTTGCTACTGAGTTAGGTCAGTTTTCTGTTAGTCAAAGAAGAGACTTGACATCTGAGGATGGCAGGAGATCTCATGGGTTTTCCTCCTGAGCATCATTCGTAAACCCAGTGGCCATTTGACAGGGAAGTAAGGTTACTATTTTTAAGTCAGCAGGAAAAGGGCAGAACAGCAAGATAGAGAGATGATTTATCCTGTGGCCAGAGTGCACAAAACTGACTGGAGAAACTAATCAAATCAGGCTTGATAAAGCTGATACTGCCTTCTCTCCCCTGTGCCTAGAAGCCTTGTCAGAGCTGGTCTGCCAGGGATCCTGATTTAGGGCACAGATTGACTCTTCTGAGTAGCAATCCAATTGCATGCGTTTCAATTATTGGATTTTTAAAAAAACATTACCATGAAATACAACATGAAGCTTTTGATGATGCTAAATGCTGGCCAAAAGCTGGTGTCTATGGAGGGACCTGCTCCCAGGCACCTGTGGAACCCCCAGGTGGAGCTGGTTCTGGGCTCCCAGGCCCCCTCCCTCTCCCTCGCTGCCTCCCCCACATCCCTAAAGGCAGGAACAGTTGCTGCCAGGTTGGATCTTGCAGCCCAACTCATCTCAAACTACCCTGAAGCCGCAGGGCAGCAGGAAGCCAGCCTGACAGGCTTTCCCCACTCAGTCAGCCAGGCTGGGCTATGTGTTGCGCTACTGCAGGCGGCCATGCTGGCATCTCGCTTAGACAGAGGCGAGGCTGGAGTCCGGAGTCCCTCTGGAGTTACCCAGCCCAGCTGACTGTGGCCTCAACAGAAAAGGAAGGTCGGGGCTGGGCCACTTCAGAGTCCAAGTAGACATTTTCATATTTTTATATTTTGATCTTTTTATATTTTTAGTTGGAGCATGAAGACAGGAAAAACCTGGTGAGGATACTTGAATTCACCACAGACTTAATGAGTGCCTGCTCCAGGGTAGAAAGGCGAGTTGGGTGGGCCAAGGGGAATAAGAACACAATTTCTGCATTTAAAGAGTTCACAGTCCAATGGGCAAGATTTTACATGAACAAATACTTTCAATGAAGCAGGATAAGTGATAATATAAACATATGCACAGGTTGCTATGGAAGCACAGAGAAGGGATTTTAGACCAAAAGGCGCTGTCCCTTGAGCTGTGTTGTGAAGGATGAGGAAGCGACAAATGAAGCAAGTTAGGAAGTTCCAGGCAAAGGGAAGTCCACAGTGCATTAGGAGCACTCACGATTGGGCACTCCCGGGCAGCTTGGTAGAGGAAGGGTAGAAAAAGGAAAGCCTGGGAGACACACAGAGAGGGAGGTAGCAACCAGGTGATGGAGGCACCTGAGTGCCTGGGTAAGGAAACCGAGCTCTGCTCTATAGGAGTTTGGGAGCCATTGAAGAACGCTGAATAAGGAAGTTACGCGATCACTGCATAGATAGATCCCTCTGGTGGAGAGAGAGGGTGGGTTTAAGAAGAGTGAGACTAAAGGTTTGTGCAAAGATATTGGTGCTCCAGGGCAGTGCTGGTAGAGATAGAAAGGAGTGGGCGAGTCTGGGAAGGATCTAGGTCCTAGATTCTAGGAGGTAAGATCAGAAGGACTAAACATTTGGATGATGGACTAAATGGAGGGTGGGATGGTGAGGGAGAGGGATTTGCCTAGGATAGCTGTCCAGTTTCTTGCCTGAGTGATGTGAGTAGAGCTGCATTTCTCAAAGTATGTGCCTTGTACCACCAGCTCTGCAGGATGTGAGAAGGTATTGTGTCTAAGTGGCTGCATCCTCAGGTAAGTTTGAGGAATGCTAGCATAAACCAAGCAACACCAGATCTCTCTGCTGCAGGACTTCTCAGAGCATTTAGTGTGCTACTATTAATAATAATAACAACAATAATAGTCATTACAATCATTATTAAGAACTTAGATGAGGTCCACTTACCATGTGCTCTTTGAGCCATTTGGAAAGAAATAAAGTCCTTGAGAAACTTTTCTGAAACTTAAAAGTAATCAGTGAATAAGCTCACAAATGTGAACTAATAACATAGTATTGAACTAATAACAAGGTCACGAAGCAAGAAGCTCCTAGTGCAGGTGACCTGAGCCAAAGGCCATGTGGAACATGGCCAGGTGCAAGGCTAAATATTTGATATACATTAGTTCAGGTTTCCATAACAACACCGTGTGATAGGAATTTTTTTTTTTACCTACTTTAGCTGTGGGAGAACTGGGGCTCATAAAAATTAAATAACAAACCAAAGATTACCACACATCTAGTAAGGATTAGAAACCCACCTGTAAAATTACACCACATCATTTCTATGTGCTAATGTACTTAGTGATCTGTAAGGAAGGGAAGGATCTAACATGCTGCGTCTCTCAAATTTAAGTGACTGCAGGACCTCTGTTTATGGGGCATCTCACAAGATTAGTGGTACATGAAGTGCATTAGTGGAGTGGAGTGGAGTGCTGCTGACCAAGATCAGGAGTACAGACTGATAAGAGGGAAATTGTATTTATGCACATCCTGCAGTCTAAGATTGAAATTTTCCAAAATAGAAATATAGCTAACACGTAGAAAGGCAAAGTGGGCAGAAATTATTTTTAACATTAATGTTCAGATAAAATGGTCAGTTAAAATGCTATTGGCTTCAAGTTACAGAAGACCCAACTACAAGGAGCTTAACAAAGACACTTATTAAAGCATAACAAAAGTTTGGAGGTAGAACAATTCTACTATTAGTTAATTTAGTGGTTCAACATCATCGAGTAGGCAATTTTTTCCTGTTTTTTTTTGTGGGTTTTTTTGGCTTTGCCATCTTCATTATGTTCAATTGTCCCTCCGAGGCGCCAGGTGGCTGGCACAGTCCCATATGACAGATGCAGACAGCAGCGCAGGATGTCAGGACTGGCTTTAGAGTACTACGACTCAGCAAAGCATGGTCGAAGAGGGAGGATATTAAGTGATGTTATTAAGAAAACATGTCCTTATACGCCAAGAAGCAAGTGATGCTTCCTGCTCGAAAGCATTGCAAACATTTCTTGAGTTCATTGCTAAAAGCAGATTGAACCAGGCAAAGTGAGCACAGACACCAGGCACTTTGAGAGACGAGCTGCCATGAGCAAGCAGGCAGCTGGTGCTCAGCTGAGCACGCTGGAGAGAAGCCAATCCTCTGTGAAGACTGTCCTGAAAGTCAACTGTGAGTCAGCACAGGACGAGGACTGACAACTTCAAAATAAGGGCCATCCCAGTGCCAGCGCGTCCTGCTGCAGATGGCCCAGGCCAGGAGCGCTGTGGACCCAGAGACACAGAGACGACCAAAATGTGCCATCAGTTACCTGGGAGACTGTGTGATAGACTGCCAGGTGGGGCCTCCAACAGGAGGTCTGCTGAGTGTGTGTTCAGCCAAGTCTCAAATTTCTATTGTTATCTTCATAACTGAGTGATCAAAACTCTTCCGGTTGTATTATTAGAGGGACCTGGACTATTGGAATTGACCCTATCTCTGGCTCAGATTGACTCTAAGAATCAAAGTGAACAGAATTTAAGACCTCTGTCCCATAGAAACTCATTTCTAAATTACAAAAGCACTTGGTAACCTGGAAGCCCCCATGCAAATGGCAGCCCTCATTATTAGAAAACATATTGAAGGAGTTGGCATGCATGTTGGAGGAAAAGAAAATGAAAAAAATAGGGATTGAAAATAAAGGACATGTAAAGACAGTAAATGTGGAGTTTAGATCATAGAAAACAGAAGATCTGACTAAGCGACATCTCTGCTGTCAGTTTTCTGTCTTTCAGTAGCATCAGAGATGTGGTAGAGCTGGTGGATTCTCGTTTAGGATGCACTACGACAACGGGATGGAGGACCAGAGCAAAAACGGTTGGCAGGCATCTCACACAGCAGCCTCTGGAACAGCTCTCTAGTCTAGTAGTTTGGAGTTTCAAGTTTTAAGGCAGAAGATGACAATAAAATTGTACCCAGTTCATATTTTTTTTTTCTGCAAGTGTTGAAAGGCTAGTGAGAAAGGAGTGCTATGATGAAGAGCAACGTTTTCAAAAACAGAACAGCTCAACCTACAAAATGATGTTAGAAAGAAGTTAGAGGGGCAATCGGAGGCCAACACCTAAAAGGAAAAGCAGGCGTGGGGGGATGGGCTGGAGAGGCAACAAATGTGCATGGGTTTGCAGCTGCTCTGCTAAGTGCTTTCACATGTCAAGTCGTTTCATCAAAAAGGCATAACGGCGAGGCCATATTAAATAATGTTGAGGTTTATAAAATAGACCTTGTGTTCCAGGTTAAAAGCAGTACCAAGTTCTGTAGGAAGCAATGCAATGCTCCCCAAGAGACAGATGTGGGAAGGAGGACCCATAAGATCATTGGCCACGGTTATCAGAGTATTAGAGAATATGCCGTTGTCATGAGGAAAGACTCCATTGAGTCTTATTAAAAAGCAGGTGTTGGGGGCCTAGGGGATTTTTTTCCCCTGGGTTTCATGTTATAAGTGGAGAGAGCCTACAGCTTCTTACTCCAATTCCTTCTATTTCTCTCTAAGGAAGAAATAGCCTACACGGCTGGTGGGCTTGAGAGAAGCTAAAGGTGCCTGTCTCGGGCCCTTTCTCCTTCCTCTTTGGGGATCTGCCACCCCTCAGAGAGTACTCACCTCACACTGCTCCTCCTTGGTATCCACAGGGGAGACCCAGACAGCTGGCACTGCCATGGCCAATTGGGAAGCTAAATCTGGTTCTGGGATGCCTACTGGGGTGCATTCATAAGCCAGGCCCTCCAAGTCCAACCAAGTCTGTAGCAGAAACACAGGTGATATTTTCATTTCCACCTGCCCAACTCCTACATCTCCACCTCATTGTTTCTAACTCAAGTATCCTGAGAGGAATACTATTGCTGACCCGCTCCACTCCCAACATCAGGAAGTGAGTAAGAACAAGAATCAAAAGTTTTCAGAATACCATCCAATGTAGTGGGTTTAAACTTATTTTACTAAATCAAGTCCTGATTCTATTGCCTGACATTCAAGACCCTTTATGATCTAAAACCAATGTATCCTTGCATGTGAGCTAACCCACTTCCCGGCATGTATACCACCTTCTAATGGAATTGGACTTAACACACTCAGCACCTTATTGTCTCTGTGCTTGGGGTATTCCCTCCAAATGGAAAGTCCCTTTCCCCATCTTTCATGTCTATATCTGACCTATATATTCTTCAAGGACTAGCCTAAATTTCACCAAATCCATAGGTGCTTCTGCAGCAGGTTCTATTTAGAGGTCCCCTACCCAACAGTCACCCCCGCTTTCTTCTTTTTCCACAGGACCCCAACTTTTTTTAGTTCTCAGGTGGCTAATAAACTCTAGGTGAGGCAGCACCCCTGTGAACCTTGACTATTTAAACCCCAATTGGTAGTGCTGGTCTCCTGCCAATGATTGATTTAGGAGTGAACATGCGACTGGGTTTTGAGCAACAAGCCATTTAGAAAGAAATTCAAGGCTGGGAAAACATTTCCCCCCTGATTCTTGATACTCTGAAAACACGCCAGTTCCATTCCCAGCCAGGGCACATGTGGGTGGGTGGTGTCAACAAAGGCAGAGAAAGAAGCTCTGCTGTTTCCTTCTGCTCCAGTTGGCACTCGAGTGTAGAGGACACGAACCAGGACTGAACATGATGCTCCCTACCTCAGGTCTTCAGGGGTAAGGCATTTGAAATCTCCACATGCCTGAAAACCAGAGACTTGTTTTTCTGGCATGGGCTTGGTTTCTAAATAAAGCAACAGATGTTTTGTTTCCACTTCTTTCCTTTCTGTCTGTGGCTCCTAACGTGTGTGATATTAATTAGGTGTGACAGGCTTCAGGTTTCTATTTATAGCGATGGAAAATGTTTTTCCTGTCTTTGCAGAATTCTGGGCCTCTGAGGTGGTTTTGTACAGTCTCAACTTAACACCCTGAAGGTTAAAAGTGCAAGAAACTTGAAGGTTCTAGAGTCAGAAGCTGCCTTCAAAGGGTAGACGAGAGCATGAGGAATCTGAGGGAATTGCCTCAGTACTTCTACCTAGTGATACATGATGGATTGGCTGGGAAAGTGGGCATAATAATTACAAAAATCTTTACATCATCATAGCAAGAAGCCTCTTATCTGACACCATCAAACAGACAAATAAAAACTCATAGACACTGACAACAGTATGGTGGTTACCAGCTGGAAAGGGGGGCTTGGGGAGGTGGTAGTAAAGAGTAAAGGGGGTCAAATATATGGTGACGAAAGGAAATTTGACTTTGGGTGGTGAACACTCAATGCAATATAAAGATGATGTGTTATAGACTTGTATACTTGAAACCTATATAAGTTTATTAACCAATGAATTTAATTTAAAAATGACTATCAAGACTGAAAAACTTTATTAAATTAGGAAATCAAAATGATGCCTATCTTAAACATTTTATTTTATATCACACTAGAGGCCGGGTGCATGAATTCATGCACATTGAAAGGAAATTAATTAGAAGAAATCTTTTAATATTGCTTTCTCTGTAATAGAAGTTTCAAAAAATTCACAATCGACAATGACAGATAGAAACACATGCATGCAATTGGTGCCAATGAGAGCTTTATATATATATAAATAAACTTGCTTAATTAGATCTGCTTTCTGATTTAGCTAAACTTTTTCCAGCCCAGTGAAGCACCCCATCTTCTCTTTCAGGTAATTGTCAGCAACACAGCAGTAAATATCAACACGAAGCCGATTATTATTGTAGATCACGCAGGGAGAACAAAGGGTAAGATATTTAACTGCAGCAGTCTTTGACTATATTCTGTGCAGTGAGAAAACCTGAAGTCATTTTCAAGGTCCACCATTTCTTACTTCTTTTCAGTTGGGTCAAGTTTCTAAACTTTCTAAATCTCTGTTTCCCGGCTAATGAAAAGAAAATAGGATTCTACTGAGTCGCCTATCTATCTACTCCAGGACTTCTGTGAGGATCAAATGAGATGAGGCACGGGAAAATGCTTCACGGACATTTGGTTAAAGTGTAAAATGTTTCCACCTGACTATAAAGCAAGTTGTGTTCCTGGGCTGAAGACATTCCGAGGAGGCTAGTCGCTAGGGAGAGGAAGCCGGGCATTGCTACGTGACGTCATTACCTGGCTCCCACAGCCACCATTTCCAGGCTGGGCTGGGCTGTGGGAAGCATTTTACGCCATGGGGTCTCGACAGCGTCGGCTGCAATTTGATGGGCTGTCGCTCCAGGGTGGTGGCGGGGCCTGTGTCCAACTTGGGGGAAGCCTAGTGTTGCTTTGTGGGCGCCAGGTCCGCAGTGCCATTTCTCTGTAAATGGCCAGTGCGCTTCACGGCAGCTCCTGCATTGAGCATCTGCCCCCTGGTGGTCAGTGTGTGTCATAGAGACCAGTTGGACAGTCGGACACTTAGCATATTAGCCTTTTATATAGAGAGATAAATATATACTTCACTCATTTACCAATCATTTGATTAATCATTTGACTAGAGCCAAATCCTTCTACATTGAGATAGGTCTGTTGATATACTTCTATATTATCTTTCTTAAATAAATCACATCTATAATGTATTTTCTTTTTTTATTTTTAAATCATTTTTATTTGTCAATTACAGTTGAAATACATTGTTATATTATTTTCAGGTGTACACAGTGATTAGACATTACATAACTTACTAAGTGATCATCATGATAAATCTTGCACCCATCTGACAACACACACAGTTATTACACTATTATTGGCCCAGTCCACGAATTTGTGCACCTTGAAAGGAACTGTGGGCTATGAGGCTGCGGTGGGCACAGAGGTGGGTCTCAGCCCATCCTTTGTGCCCGTGAGTGGGTCGGCACCATCAGCGGGTGCGAGCGGTGGCTGCTGCCCCAATCGCCCCTCAGGAGAAGGGGGAGGTAGAGAAGCCCCTCAGGGGCGATGAGGGCCAGCAGCCACCACCTGCACCCACTGATGGCACCGAGCGATTGGGATCGACGCTGGCCGCTAGCAGTGGGTGCAAGTGGGGCCGGCACCAGAAGCAGGTGCGAGCGCCGGGCAGGACTGTGGAGCACCGGAGCAAAGAAATTTCATTAACCACCAGAGGCTCACCCCAATGACAGCAGCTGGCGTCCCGCCTTGGTCTGGCACCCCCGCTCACCTGCTCCACCATTACACCACAGCTGACACCACCATGTTCCATGCTCTGCCACCTGCTGCCAATGCCCGCTATGTTCCGCGCGTGCCCCCTAGTGGTCAGCACACGTCATAGCAACCGGTTGTTCGATTGTTCTGCCGTTCAGTCTATTTGCATATTAGGGTTTTATACAGAGAGAGGCCGAGTGCAGGAAATCCGTGCACTCTGTGGGGGGGTCCCTCGGCCTGGCCTGCGCCCCTCACAGTCTGGGAGCCCTTAGGGCATGTCGAACTGACAGCTTAGGCCTGCTCCCATCACCGCTGCTGCACTCACCAGAGCACGGCTTCTGGCTGAGCAGTGCTCCCCCTGTGGGAGAACACTGACCACCAGGGGGCAGCTTCTGCATTGAGCAGGATCAGGCCTAAATGGGCTCTCCGACATCCCCTGAGGGGTCTCAATTGCGAGAGGGCACAGGCCAGGCCAAGGGACCCCACCGGTGCATGATCAGGGTTGGGGAGGGATGCAGGAGGTTGGCCAGCCAGGGAGAAACCACAGGAGGGCTCCAGGGCGTGTCTGGCCTGTCTCACTCAGTCCTGATCGGCCAGACCCCAGCAGCAAGCTAACCTACCGGTTGGAGCGTCTACTCCCTGGTGGTCAGTGCACATCATAGTGATGGTCAACCGATTGACTGTCTGCCCCCTGGTGGTCAGTGCACATCATATTGAGCGGTTGAGCGGCCTTAGCATATTATTAGCATATTATGCTTTGATTGGTTGAATGGGCGATCGGACAACTGGACACTTAGCATATTAGGCTTTTATTATATAGGACTAGTAGCCGGGTGCACGAAATTCATGCACTGGGGT
>NW_005371823.1:1874988-1876398 GCF_000412655.1 Myotis brandtii | reverse complement strand
TCACTGGAGCTGAGAGCCGGCTTTCTCTCTGAGGCTCGGCTGCTGAAAGCAGGTTTCTGGCCTTTGTTTACCTTCTGTATTTGAAACTTTGTTGCGACTCCAGCTCTGAGATCCCGGCTGACTGAAAACAGGTTACTGGGGTTTTGTTTAGCTTCTATATTTGTTACAATGTTTCAAACTGCAAGCTCAGAGGCCGGCAGCAGTAGGCGGGGAACCTTGGCTTCCTCCATCACTGAAGCAAGCAAGCCTCCTGTTAGCTTTAAGCTGCCTGGCTGCCGGCCGCCATCTTGGCTGGCAGTTAATTTGCATATCTCCCTGATTAGCCAATGGGAAGGGTAGCGGCCGTACGGCTAATTACCATGTTTCTCTTTTATTAGATAGGACTAGAGGCCTGATGCATGAAATTCGTTCAAGGGGCTTGGCCCTCACAGCCATGGCCGCTGCCTCAGCCTTTGCACCCCCGGCTTCGTCCAAAAGGTAGTTCAGAAGGACATCAAGAAGGACGTCTGGTTAATTAGCATATTTTGCTTTTATTATTATAGATTCCCTGTGCTATACTTTGGTAGTTATTCTGTAACTACCAATTTGTATTTCTTAATAAGAGGCCCAGTGCATGAATTTGTGCATGGGTGGGGTCCCTCGGCCTGGCCAGTGATCTGGGCCAATCAGGGCCATCTCACCCAGTCTAGAACAGGGCCGATGGGGGCTGGCCTGTTGGTGGGGAGGGACTGCAGGAGATTGGCCAGCCAGCCAGGGAGGGGCCGCGGGAGGTTGGCTGAGAGACGGGGGAGGGACTGCGGGAGGGCTCTAGGGTGTGTCGGACCATCTTGCCGAGTTCCAATTGGCTGGGCCCCAGCAGTAAGCTAACATACCAGTCGGAGCATCTTCCCCCTGGTGGTCAGTGCACGTCATAGTGACTGGTCGAGCAGTCCACCGAACAGTCGACCAATCAGTCAGATACTTAGCATATTCTGCTTTTATTATATAGGATCCTTTCACCTTTTTCACCCATCCCTCAAACAGCCCTCCCATCTGGCAATCGTCAGAATGGTCTCTGTATCTATGAGTCTGTTTCTGTTCTGCTTGTTTATTTATTTTGTTTTTTTAGCTCCAATTGTTGATAGATATGTAATTATTGACATTTTATTGTTCACATACTTGATCTGGCTTTTTTTTCTTCTTAAAGAATGTTTGGGGAGCCTGGCAGGAGTGACTCAGTGGTTGAGCATCGACCCAGGAACCAAAAAGTCACCAGTTCGATTCACGGTCAGGGCACATACCTGGATTGCAGGCTTGATCCTCACTGAGGGGTGTGCAGGAGGCAACTGATCGAAGGTTCTCTCTCATCATTGATGTTTTTATCTCTCTCTCCCTCTCCCTTCCTCTCTGAAATTAATCAATACATATATA
>NW_005371823.1:1832999-1874834 GCF_000412655.1 Myotis brandtii | reverse complement strand
TATATAAAGAATGTTTGGGGAGACAAACATTCAGATCACAGCAGACTGTTTTCTCTTCTTGGCTATTACAAATAAAGCTGCTATGAATATTCATGTTCAAATATTTGAATAAAAATCTGTAAATACCTAAGAGTAAATACCTAAGAGTAAAACGGTTGGATTATATAGCAAAAGTATACTTAACTTTTTTTTTAATTGCCAAACTGTTTCCCCAAATAAGTATACCATTTTGCATTCCCACCAGCAATGCATGAGAGCTCTAGTTCTTCCACATCCTCATCAGCACGTGCTATGGCAGTCTTTTCAATTTGGGCTATTCTAACAGCTGTGTGGTAGCATTTCATTGGATTTTAATTTTCATTGCCCTAATGATGTTGAGCATGTTTTCATGCTGTTATTTGCCATCTGTGTATGTCTGGGTGAAGTGAATATTAAAATATTTTGCCCTAGCTGGTTTGGCTCAGTGGATAGAGCGTCAGCCTTAGGGACTGAAGGCTCTCAGGTTCGATTCTGGTCAAGGGCACATGCCTGGTTGTGTGCTCGATCCCCAGTAAGGGGTACATAAAAATTTTTCAAAAGAATTCTTTAAAAATATATATATATTGCCCATTTGTAATTGTTTTTTTTTCTTAGTATTGAGTTTTGAGAGCACTTTATATATTTTAGATATGAGTCCTTCATTGGAGTTATGATTTGCAAATATTTTCTTTCAGTCTGTGGCCTGTGTGCATACTCCCTCCTCCTGTGAAGACTCTACTCCTCTACCTATACTCAGGATCTCACTCCTCCTGCATCCCCAGAAACTTTGCTTTTTCAGTTGTTTCCATCTCTCTTTCATTGTTAAACCCTCTCTCTTTTTCCTGGACTATTCCTATCACTGTAAAAACATCCTATATAATAAAAGGGTAATAGGCAAATTGACCCTAATGGCGGAACGACCAGGAATAACCGGTTGCTATGACTTGCACTGACCACCAGGGGGCAGACTCTCAATGCAGGAGCTGCCTCCTGATGGTCAGTGCGCTCCCACAGGGGGAGCTCCACTCAGCCGCAAGCCAGGCTGAGGGCTGCAAGCACAGCGGCGGTGGTGGGAGCCTCTCCCACGTCCTCAGCGGTGCTAAGGATGTCCAACTGACGGCTTAGGCCTGCTCCCTTTGGGGGATGTCAGCTGGACATCCCCCGAGGGCTCCCAAGCTGCCAGAGGGATGTCTGACTGCCAGTTTAGGCCCAATCCTCCCCGGAGAGTGGGCCTAAGTTGGCAGGTGCACATTCTCCAAAGGCTCCCGAACTGCAAGAGGGCACAGGCCAGGCTAAGGGACCCCCCCAAGTGCACAAATTTTTGTGCACTGGGCCTCTAGTATTTTTATAATGCCCTTTTAAATAATACCAATAATCCCTCCTTGACTCCATATCTCCCTCTAGCTATCTGCCCTGTTCCATTGTACCTTTCATAGTCAAACCTACTGGGGAGAGTTATCTCTGCCCTCAGTGGACCAACAGCCCTGGCATCACAGGGCTCCAGTCAGAAATGCAGGGTCTTGGGTCCCATCCCAGACCTACTGGGAACTCTACATGCACATTAAAGTTTGAGAGGCACTGATCTATAATAGTGATTCTCGAACTTAGCACACTGGAATCACTTGAGGAGCATTTGATGGGACCCATCTATAGAGACCCTGGTTTAATTGATATGGGGAGCTGCCTAGACATTGGGATTTTTAAAAATTCTTCAGTTGTCTCAAAGTCAGCCAAGTTTGAGAACCATGGGTCTCAATGACATGCTTCCTTACTCCCCCTTCCATACATCACAATCAGGCTTTTGCCTCCACCAACAGAAAGGTCTCTTGCTGAGCTTACCAATTATGATGGTTAAATTTATGTTATCTTGGTTAAGCCATCATGGAATGATGCTATAGAAATCATTAAAACAAACAAAACAACTAGACAACCAGTGGACAGTAATTTCTGAGAAAAGAGAGTATCTGAAAGCTGAATGCTGACAGCATCTCAGAATTCTTCCACTCAAATTAAACATGAAAAAGTGAAGTTGATGATAAGTGGAAGTGGCTTTCCATACTTCGGGTCTCAGTGTTTAACTCATGTGCTCTCTGGAGCAGCTCCTGATTCTGATCTGACTAATTGCCTCCCCACGGCACGCACTGGCTTCCTGACGAGCTCAACCAGCAGCTGCAGGGGAGCCCTCAGCCCTCAGCTCAGATGGTGCGGTTGTGTCTGTGGTTCACAAGAGGATTCTGCAAGGTGTCTGCCCTGCTGAAGTAGAGAGAACTTTAATCAGCAATTTATTTAACTAAGCATGGGAGGTACTGGCTTAACTCTTCCTAGCCCTTCAGCACTTTCAATCTCTCTAAGTGGGAAAATCCTGCACTTCTTGGCCTGGTGGGATTGCTGCTTCTATTTCAGTCCCCACATATTATACATGATAAATTAAAAAAGCTTTTATTCATAGGTAAGAGGATCAAAACTTTTAGTAAAAAAATGTAAATTCAGCCTGTTCTCATTACTTGCATTGGGCTTTGTTTTAAGTGAAGGCAGCCATGAAGAAAAGGTGGCACAATTGTGAAAAGGCCAACACCTAGACGAAATTCAACTCCGTGAATTAGAAAAAGCACCCACTTTAGGCAGACAAATTGTAAAAAGGTGCCCCCATTGGACATGGCAATTAGACATAGGCAGCCCTCAGATCAATTTGAAAATAGTGCCCCCTTCTGTCAGCTGCTGGGCTTGTGGTTTGGTCCAAGAGCTGAAGCAGAATTCAGCCCCTACTCCTTCCTTCTTATCTACTGGCAGAGGCTCAGACTGCACAAGTTATTCCTCTGAGCACAAGTCTATGTTAAAACTCAACTTTCTTAGGAGGATAAAAATGGGAACTGCAGGGCCTGGCCGGTGTGACTCAGTTGATTGAGCGGCTGGATTCCTGGTCAGTGCACATGCCCTGGTTGCAGGCTTACCTCCCAGTAGGGGGCGTGCAGGAGGCAACTAATTTCTGTTTCTATCTCCCTCTCCCTACCTCTCTTTCTAAAAAATCAATTTAAAAAACATTTTTTTAATGGGAGGTGCAGAACTATGTAAATTAATATCTTTTCTTCCTACCACAATGCTACGAATAGCACAAGGGCAAATGATAAATAATCATAATCATAATCATATACCCTGAAAAGGAGGGATGAATGAGGGATTGCATCAGAGGGCTGCAGGATGGGTAAAATTCATGGGGAAACATATGAGTACTTGAAACTGAGAGCTTAGTGAACGGAAGGAGCAGAAAAAGAGAGGTTGCTCTATGAACAGGTTGGACCACAGCTCAGAAGTGATGAAGAGAAGGTCAGATTTGCTGAGGAGTAGAGTTGGACCTAATAATGAAGAGGTGAGTGCCTCAAAAGCACAGCCGAGTCATCTTCCATCTAATAATCCCAGTGCTCAGCATGGAGCCTGGTTCAACACATTTACTTAATTGGTTGACTGATTGAGTTTTTAGACAATACCAGATTGATCTGGAAGGCGGAATGGCACAGTCAAAGCAGCAGCAGGTGACGCCATCCCTACTCTTTCTTGATGACACAGCCAGTCACTCCTGCATTCACACTGCAGCAGTCACATCTGCCTGTGATTCAGATCCGAGTTTTCCGCCACTGATTGCCAAAGCTGACTGATCACAGGAACACCCAGGGAGCATTCACCAGCTCAGCTCCGGGATCCCCAGATGACTTTGATCGTCAGCCAGGTTGAGCAACCATTAAGTTAACCAACAATAGGGATGAGGAGAAAATAAAGACGTGGAGCAGAGGGGGTGAGGGTGGTGGGGGGGCTTCCCTAAAAGGGTGGTAGAAGCTTGTTGACCTCAGTTTCTGAGAACATTCCCCCTCTTTACGCCCTTCCCCTAGACATCTGTTTCATGTATCACCTAATGTTACCGCTACAGCAGCATCTAGCTTACTTCAGCTTGGTAACCTTCAGAACCACAGCATCATGTCAGCTGTCACTTTGGATTCACCCTAGGTCATCAAAGTTATTATCTGTGCAGAAAGGCAGCCAAATGTTCAGGACCCTCCTCTCCTAAGGTTCCAGCTTCCAACTTCTATTCAAAATACTGTACAGTTTCTGAGCCAAAACACTATATCTCCCCAGCTCCCACCTCCATCCCCCAATCTCGAACCCTGTTCTTTGAAAATCCTCCTTTCTACACTACAGTTGTAGGATATTTCTGGTTTACAAGGGATTATATTCCAAAAATCCCCTTGTTGATTATTTTTTGTAACTCAAGACACATTTCCCAGAAAAACAATGTGCGATTTCTGGACCCACCTATAAAATTCTTTTTAACATATACTTTAACTCACACATTACTCTCACTAGTTGCTCCTCATTTAACTGATGACTAAACCAAGGCCCAGGGAAAGTGAGTTGCCAGCAAAGTGAGTTGCCCAACCCAAGGCTCTCAATGGAGTGAAGGCGGGGAATGGCTTCGTGGTAGTGTGGCAGGCACGAACGCTAGCTTTGGCGCAATGGAACTCAGGCAGTGAGCAGACTGGAGAGAGGGATGTGTGGGTACAGTTCTAAGGGCATCAGGGAAAAAGCCTGGGTGGCCACCAGGCTTCAATGTCCAGCTAGAGCGCTACTTGAACAGTATGGGGACAGCCCTTCCCCCAGCCCCCACCTCCAACTCCACTTTCTCCCATATGCATGATAACATCATTATACAAGTGCACATTATTATGCAGAGGCTTCATTGTGTCAAGCACTGTACAGGAGTTTGATATCCCCACTTTACATATCAGAAAAGTGAGCCACAGAGACATTAAACAAATAGCCCAAGATTGGAAGTGATGAAGCCAGGATTCCTAACCATTACACAGTCCTTCCTTTTTCTGCATAGCTAATCTGTACTAATCCACAGCTAAACAGCTCTCCTTAAAGATCTGGGAAGCTGTAGAGGTGAGATTTTTTTTAAAAAAGGAAAACATTTTCAGTGATACAGTTAAGGCATTCTCCTGAGGTGCAACGCCTGGGCTCAGTCACTAATCATGTGACTCAGAACAAACCACTGCTTTAGGTGCCAGTTTCCTTATCTATTAAAGGAAGGCATTGGATGGGATGGCCACTTGAAGCTCTAGGGTTGTGTTTCTAATTTCATGAAAAATTGTGTGGACAGGCTTTATGCCTGTCTGAATGTAAATACTGTATTTAATTCTTTGTACCACAAAACTTCTCTAAGCCTCAGTTTACTCGTCTATAAAATTGGGATAACAGTAATACTCCACTTTATTGAGATTAAATGGGAGAATAAATGTAAATCCTGTAGCATGCGATTTAACTTTAGCTATGTGACTAGCATGTAGTATGGGCTCAAGAAATGTTCCCTTTATCATCATCATCACCTTACATATAGGTGATACCTATCGAGGTTTTCCAATTTTAAAGACCTGAACACAGAAGATGCAATAAAGAGTTGGCAAATTCTCAGAGTTGGAAAATTTGCAACTAAGATATTATAACTGCCTTCTTTTTACATTAAAAAAATGTATTTTCAAAATCAATTCCTGTAAATTAACCCTTTGTGCACCTATGTCATAGTTCATGGAAGAGGAAAGAATTCATTAGTATTTCTAGGAGTGTCCCTGATTGCAATTTTCAGCCTCCAGCCCCAAACAATGACATGTTTTGAGCAATGAATTAAAGAAAGGCAGGCTCTCTTTTTCACTTTTTGAGAAATTCTACTGTTATTCAATGCCCCTATTTCGTGTCCTCTAGAAAAGGCACTGAGCTGGAAATGGAATCAGGAGACTCAAGTTCTAGCCCTCTGGTTTTCACTAAGTAGCTCTGTGACCTTGGGGAAGTCACTTCCCTTTCCCGTATTCACTTCACACCTGCAAAATGCTGGGCCTGAACAGGACAATCTTTACGGTCCCTCCAACTCCAAGATAGTGTGGTTGTCAACTCATCAGGTGATTTTATTGTCCTTATGACCGACTATTCTCTTTTTGTCTCCCTTAAGCTCAAGGTGAATCCATCCCCGAGACCCAGTTCATATATCAGTGATGGCGAACCTATGACACCCGTGTCAGAGGTGACACACGAACTCATTTTTTGGGTTGATTTTTCTTTGTTAAATGGCATTTAAATATATAAAATAAATATCAAAAATGTAAGTCTTTGTTTTACTATGGTTGCAAATATCAAAAAATTTCTATATGTGACACGGCACCAGAGTTAAGTTATGGTTTTTCAAAATGCTGACACGCCGAGCTCAAAAGGTTCGCCATCACTGTCATATACCAACCCGAGGCCACCAACAAGGGAAGCAAAAACCTCTTACTTGGAGACTCCGTAGGGATGGGGAGAATTTCAACACTGAATATCGCAAGTTTTACTTCCCACTGAAGACATAAAAAGACCCAAAGAATGTAGATCGAATATGTGGAAATTGTCATGGCAACTCACATGTCAGGGTCATAAATGTCAGTGGAAAGCAAGCATCTGAGAATTACATCATCTGTCCAGCAGTCCTCCAGCAGGGGGCTGGGCCACTGCTCCAGGAGAATGAGAGGGTGGCAGTCAACACTGTCATAGCAGATGTATCAGCTCTTGCACTGCCCAGCGCATCACACAGCTGGGCCGCTGTGGCTGGACATAACCCTTCTTTGAGACAGGAGGGGTGTTTTCCATTCTCACCCTGATTCATGCCAAGTGTGTAGGTGTCCTGAAAGCTGGCCCTGATTTGTAGACACCTTCTCTGTGGTCCTGGGACAACTTGAACACTGGAGGCGGGAGGCTGAGGGATGTTTCATGTGCACCCAGGAAAAAGTGGTGTTGTGATGAGCACAGAGCAGCGCCTCTGCCACAGTGGTCATTTCATTTACGTGGATATTCAACTTGGAGTGAGCACCTACCGTGGGCCAAGTATTCCCACGCATTGCTTCCTTCAGTGCCTGAAGTTGACTTTAATTTGATCCTACCTACACAAAAGTAACTGAAATTGGGATTTGGGGGTGATGCTGTGGTCCTGAAGTTGGCCAACCTGAAGTAGCCCAGGTGCTGCTTGTACCGTCAACATTAGTTGATACAGGAAACTGAAAAGTGTCATGAGTATGTGGAAAAGACCTACTTTGTGCAAAACACTGTGACCAATTGTATGGTGTGGCAGGAAGTAAGAAAGTATGCAAATATAGAGAGTCCTTCAAAAGAGTTTGTAATTTGTGTGGAGAATCAAATGTGCTCTATAATATGGAGAGTTCAGGCAGGGGGATGCTGGCTAGGGACGGGGATACGAAGGGTCAGCTAATATCTCAAATTGGGATTCTGCTACTGTGAACCCACATATTAACAGTTTGTTTTTCTTGAATAAGTAAAGCATGCACACACTGTATATAATTCCAGTGGGCACAAAATGTATTCAGCGGAAGCCTCTCTATCTTCCCTTTCTCCCAGCCTTCCAGTTCCCATCCCCAGATGCAACCACACCTACAGTCTCTTGTGTAGCCTGCAGGAGTATTCTGTGTATTTAGATATGTCCTTTTACCTCTTTCCTCCTTGGTTTACTCAATCTTGGTTTACTTACATCTTAGAAGTCTTCTCATAGGAATATATGTAGACTTGCCTCATTCCTTTAGATCAGAATGATCAAACAGCAGCTCACATATCAAACCCAGTCTCCACTTGTTGTAAATAAAGTTTTTTTGGAGCATAGTCCCATTCATTCATTTCCTCACTGTCTGTGGCTGCTTTTGCATGACAATGGCAGAGTTGAGTAATTGTAACAGGGAATTATGATCTGCAAAGCTTACAATACTTCTTCTATGGCCCTTTACAAAAAAATGTGGGTCAACACCTGCTTTAAATTGTTGTCTAATAGTTTGTGTATAAAGTGTGCTCATTTATTTTAATAGTCCCTTATTTAAAAAATATATCAGATTAGATTTTTAAGCTATTATTATTACAAATACTGCTCGAATTGATATATTAATACATGTGTCATTCTCATATATGTGAGTATACCTGTATAAATACCCAGGAGTAGGATTAGTGGGCAAAAAAAAAAAATGTCAAGAGCTTTTCATGGATATATCTGTTAATCTAGTCCCCCAGCGTTAAAGATATAAAGGAAGTTTCAAGCCCAGAAGATAAGGAAGCCCCTGCGGCTGGGAGATGGAATGAAGAACAGCATTTGAAAGGAAAGTAAACAGTGGTTGCTCCCAGCCCTACCCCTGGAATGGGACTGTGGGAAGCTGATGGATGGAAACCATGTATCTCCATTCAAATAAATCTCCTGAGATGTCAGGACTGTGGAAACCAAAACAAGAGCATTCATTCCTGTTAAGGTCACTCTTTGACAGACTATTCGTTCCCTTCCTCCCTGCTCTCATCCTCCACAGAGAGCTGCCTCAGAGCCTCGGAGGCAAACATGTGTGACTGCACTCGCTACTCCTTTGGGGGACAGCTGTGTGGATCGATGGGGTCACAGAGAGTTTGACTTTGTGTGGATAGTTTTCCTGGACCCTGGCTTTGCTAGTCCAAGCAGGGTTTGGCGTTGGGGCTCTGGGTTCCCCAGCCCTTGGAGGTCAGTTTGAGTTCATCCTTGGGAGGGGGATCTGAAATGTACAAGCTTTGGGAAGAAAGTCACCCCTCAGAGACCCGGAAGAAATCTTTTCTCTAGAGAGCACAGGTGGAACCAAGAATGGGGAACAATTCCGACCTCTGCTTTCACCCACTCACGCCCTGCTATGTGCCTGGGTCACTCACGCCCTGCTATGTGCCTGGGTACTCTAGGAGGGGTGAGTATGCAGATGAGTAAGAGAATCTGGCTGCCTGTCAAAGGGCTCGCAGCCCAGTGGAGGGAAACTGATAGACCTGCAGTTCCCAAACGGTGAGCACCTGTTAAGTTTTCAAGAAAAACAGAGCCATATTTGACATCTGTCAGACATGGTGCAAATAAATAACTCAAAGCTCACAGCTTCAACCTGAGGTTGAAACACTCCTTTTGATAATGCCGTATCTTCGCAAAGCTTGGTCAGGGGCCATTGCCGTGCTAACAAGCAAGCAGCGTGCCAACTCGACATGGAACTGAAAATGAGGGTGGAAGTGTCCAGTTCAATTCCAAGTTGGAGAAGCTGTGCATACTGAGTGGTTGCACCCATCCTACTAAGTTAAGTGATTGGTTATTTAAGAATGATGGAGAACATGTCTTTTTTTTTCCTTTCAATTTATGTCTGTTGTTTTTTAAACGACTACAAAGCTGTCAGGACAGAAATACTATTTATAAAGTTGTCGGGAACCGACAGGTATTTTTTTTGGCCTGAGTGCACTGTAAAACAAAAATTATCGAAACGCTAAGTGCTCTGTGAACAGAAAGAGTGTGGGAACTTCTGAGATGGGCATGAATGTGACCTGGGAAAGTTAACACTGCAAGCTCAACCGCCAGTTCCTTAATTACATAATAGGGATCATAAGACTAACTACCTTGGGGGCTGTTGTGAAGGTTAAATAAGCTAATACAAGTCAAGAATTTAACGCCGGGCTTGGCAAACAGTAAGTGATCAGTAAATACAGGCACATATTGATCCACAGAACCCTCAGCACCATAAAAGTATATTTAACCCTAACTACTCAGCTTCAATTTCATTTTTAAACCTACAGCTTCTCAAATCAAGTGCTGTTGCCATGGTGACTGTTGTACTGCCTATAATATCTGGTGTCAACCAAGTCATTCTGAAGCCAGGAAATTAATCCCCCTGTGGTTTGTCACAGTACTATGCTAATGATTTCACTGTCAGTCTTCTGTTAGGGCTTTGCTCCTTATATTAATTGCTTATTCTGTTTGATAAGAAACACACCTTTAGTAAATCTAGTGATACTTTAAGAAGAAGTAGATTCAGGACAGATTGCATCAAAATTATTCTCTGGTGTCTCTGAAATATTTCTATGTAAGCTCTCTCAGCTTGACTATACTACAGTATTATAGCGATACTACAGTATGATAAGACATTGTTGGGGGGGGGCCTAGAAGTCTGAATTGGTGCCAGTAACCTGCCTTCTAACGCACATTCTTGCTAGCCGATAATTAGCTCCATTGATGCCTGTCCTGCTTGCAGAACCTATTTCCTGGAATGCACCCTTTTTGCAGAGGCCATAAACCATGGACCATACACAGCGCTGGTGCCTGGCCAGGACTTTGGGTGTGGTCTCACGTCCCCCATCCCAACACATGGGCCTTTTCACAAAGCCCGAAAAAGGTCCGGATGCCTGATCAATATTTGGGGGACAGAGAAACCAAAGGGTATAAAGGAAAAGCTTCCTCCATATTCACTCACTCAGGGATTTGGAGAACTGGCCTGCTGAGTCATGGTACTAGTACAGCTGAAACATCTGAAAATAAATGGGTTTATCCTGGCTCTCTGAGTACTCCCTATGTATTTTTCAGTCGCCTGGTGAATTCTGTAACAATAGTGGTTTGTATTTTTAAACCCTAATTTTGGTTGTAAGATTTTCCCTCCAGAAGATGAATTTATAGTAAGATTCATGACCTTTCATTTTTTAAAAAGACAAAACAAACAAATAAACTCTCATACTTTGGATGCTACCCTAATTCCAAAACATCCACAAACATGGCTATTCTCATCATCAAACAGAGCCTTCCTGGCCTTTCAGCGAAGCTGCTAACCTTTCTGCCAGTTCCAGATGGGTTTTAAGAACTTATTAGGCTTATTAATTTTAGGAAAGAGAGATCAGATTAAATAAAGAGGGGCACGGTGGTTGGGAGCAGGGAGGTGGTGCTGCTATTGGGAGTAGAAGCCAGGAATGTTGCTAAACCTTTTACAACGCATGGGGCAGCCCCACAACAAAGAATTGTCTCACCCAAGGTCCTAAGAGAACTGTAGTTGAGAAACCCAGGCTGGTTTTACTTGGTATTATTCCTTTTCTTCATTGAACCACACTTTTTTATTTTTCTAACACCTCTTCTCCTGACCTAATGGGTTCTTTTGAATGTTTAGCTTCTGAAATTAGGTGACCAGCAGCTGCAGAAAAATATCAAGTTTTTCTCCAAATCAGAGACGTTTCTGCCCATTAGTATCACCTGGGAGAACTTTCAAACCACGTCAATGCTGGACTCGACCCTTAAACCAATTAAATCTGAATCTCCAGGCTGGCACCTGATGGCAGTATGTTTCAAAAGTTCCCTGCACGATCCTTATATGTAACCAGAGGTGAGCACATCTAAATAAATAGAAATGTTGTTTTCTATACTAAGTGTGCACAGAGGACTCAGTTGTGGGAGGGGGAATTAGTGATGTTGCTATTAATGTAGAACTGCTTTTGTGTTTCTAGGGGTCCTGCTGACCACTGGAACCAAGAGCTACTTGAGATTTTTCACACATGTGGCTTGATCACCTGAGATATCTGACTTTTGGGGGCTGATCCAAGCATGACCAACATATTATGTATCTGTAAGTTTTCAAGTGTGTTCTTAATCTTTAAAAAAAAAAATTAATAAAAAGAGAATCATCCAGCTCCGGTGCCTCAACGCTTGACTTTCACCTTTACTTGAGTCTAAAGAGGACAGGAATGCTTCTTCGATGGATCTCATGCACCCGCCGAACCTGGCTGCCCCTCGGCATTCTGAAACACCAAAGGAAAGTTGTCCAATTTACTTTCTCTGTCCTTTCCATCCCTGCTCCCAACCCCCCTAGCAAATAGTGGTCAAGCAGATGGCTTGGGTGTGATGCCCCAGAGGCTAACAGATGTGAATTCTGATGGAATAACAAGAGGACAGACCCTTTCCGGGGCCACATATAAACCAAACACATGGCCTGCCCCCCCAACAAACAAATGGTGCCTCATATGGCTGATTTTCAATATTCCAAACAGAGTCAAAGACTTTTCAGAATAAGAGAGAAGTAGGAAAAGTCAGTGAGAAAGAATTAATTTCAACATCACAGGACAATCTATTTCTCACTCAGTTCTGCAGGGTAGGAAACATTTGTTGCCACCTACTGGCCCTGCCCAGTATCGTCCTTGAAGGACACCAGATATTTGGGGAAATAGGCCTCTTTCTAAACAGTCTGTGATAAGCTACAAGTGTCCTATCAAAATGGGGTCACTATACTCTGTACCTGAAACTAATATAAAATAATATTGAATATCAACTGTATATTTAAGTGACTTATCAATAAATTTACTTAGTACTCAGTAAAAAACATTAGTTCCCACCATTTCCACCCCAAGTTCTATGTGCCCTCTGAGAGCTCACAGGCATCCAACCCTAACCTTTATGATAAAACTATGGCTTATGTTGAAACTGTCTGTGTTAATCATTACCTGTTTCTCCATCACTAGACTGGGAGCCCCTCAAAAGCAGGTTGCATTGCAGTCTCTTTGTATGTCTGGCACCTAGCAGATAGCAGGTACTCCACAATTGTTTATGGAACAAATGATTTAATAAATGACTAAATTACCAGGAAAAAGCTACTTTAAGCCAAAAACAAAACAAAACAAAAAAAACCTTTAAGGAGTTGTTGTTTTTACTGGAAGATGTAAACATAACCAGCTAGAACTAGTAATGGATCCTTTAAGTCAAAGTTGCAGTGGCAGCTAGGCACCAGGGCGGTGCCACCCAAAAGCACCTTTGCCCTAGCATGGGGGGTGGGGGGAGGGAGTGAGATAATAACAAATGATTTAATAAATGACTAAATTACCAGGAAAAAGCTACTTTAAGCCAAAAACAAAACAAAACACAAAAAAAACTTTAAGGAGTTGTTGTTTTTACTGGAAGATGTAGCCATAACCAGCTAGAACTAGTAATGGATCCTTTAAGTTGCAGTGGCAGCTAGGCACCAGGGCGGAGCCACCCAAAAGCACCTTTGCCCTAGCATGGGGGATGGGGAGAGGGAGTGAGATCATCTATACCCTACTATAGCAAGTATTTTGGAGGAAAGATCCTACTGCCGTGGAAAATCTTCTGTGGCCTCCTGTCCCTGAGAGGAGCTTACTGTTTAATACTAGCAAGGGAGATACCAACTGAAGTAAAAGCTTTGCTCACCCACCTTTGTTGTTAAAAGGATATACCTTTCCACTTCAGAACTGCTTTCTTCTTGGGAGCTACTTGCTTGGCATATAGATAGTTTACCCTAAAGGGACTGCAAATATTTTCTGTAAAGGGCTAGAGGATAAATACTTTAGGTCGTATGGACCATGCAGTCGCTGTCACAGCTATAACGGTGCCATCAAAGTGGGAAAATAACCACAGGCAGCACTAGCTGGTTTGGCTCAGTGGATAGAGCATTGGTCCTCGGACTGAAGGGTCCCAAGTTCAAATCCAGTCAAGGACACGTACCTCAGTGGCAGGCTCAATCCAGGCTGTGTGCCGGAGGCAATCAATCAACGTGTCTGTCTCACATCGATATTTCTCTCTCTCTGTCTCTCCCCCTCCCTTCCCCTCTTTCTAAAAATAAAAATAAAAACACAGTGGAAAAATACCCTCAGGTAAGGATTAACAAAACAACAACAAAAAAAAAAACCACAGACCATATGTAAATGAATGAACATGATGTGTTCCAATAAAACGATGGGCCCTGAAACTGGAATTTCATGTAATTTTCACATGACACAAAATATCATTCTTCTTTTTATTTTCTTCCAACCATTTTTAAAAGATATGAAAATCATTCTTTGTTTGTGAGCTGTACAAAAATAGGTGGCAGGCTAGATTTGGCCCATGGGCTGGAGTTTGACCTAAATCAGTATCTTCCCCTCCACCCTGTCTGTTCTGTCCCCCTTCATACCTAGTCCTTTCACCCCAGTTAAACAATGATATTCAAATGTCAATATTTTTAGAAACTAATGGCCTCTCTCATCAGTCACTTACAGCTCAGTGTGAATGAATAAATATCACCGCCTTTCCTCAGAGGCCGGGAGAAAATGAAGGTTAAGGATAGTCAAAAGGGCCCCAGCCGGGTGGCTCGGTTGCTTGGAGCGTCATCCCGTACACCAAAAGGTTGTGGGTTTCATTCCCAGTCAGGGCGCGTAAGAGAGGCAACCCATCGATGTTTCTTTCTCACATTGATGTTTACCCTTGGATAAAGATTTTTTAAAAAAGGATAGTTAAAAGGAAGCAGGACAAAGCCAAGGTTAACCCAACAAAGCCTTGCCTGCAACCTGCAAAACGGAGCACACTTCGACTGCTGCTCAGGTCAAGTTCATTGCTCGTTGGAAAAAGAGCTTGCTTCTGTGATCACAGTGAATGTTTTCACTTCAGATAAACCAAGGGAGCTGTGGATGGTGTTTGGGCCGCACACATCTATATGTGTGACTTGGTGACCTCAAATTCAGCGACTGCCTGTGAGGGGTTGGTCTGGGCCTCCCTGAGAGGGAAAGAGGCCTCACAACTGACACGATCTGGTGTTGAGCCAGTCTGCACAGAATTAGGAAATGGATTATTGTGGATTTGTTTTCCTTTAGGAATTAGGGCTGGCGCTGGCTTAACTTCCATGCAGCTGAGGTATTAACTGAAATGCATTTCCATCTTACCATCCGCATCCCGTTTAGCCATGGTGACTTTGGGGTGACTTCCAAAGCAATCTCATCAGAATGCATTGGCTGATTAGGGCTAACTTTCATGTCAGAACTGTAGGCAAGGAGAAATAAAATGTACACACCCATCTTCCCACAGCAAAATGTGAAGCCGAACTGTGTGACGTGGGCTACTGAATAGTGGTTGAACTTCCAAATGGATCTCCTTTAGTCAGGGAAGAACTGCCTCTTGCCCCCATCAACTAGCTCTGGAAGATTCACAGCCTATAAACAGACAAGAGAAGGTAAAAATGATCTACAGTGGCTGGCCTTGCACTGTGCTGCAAGGTTGTCTTGGTCTAATTTGAAGCCCTGTCCTCATCTCCTTACCTGTTTGGTAAATTCACTTAACTCCATCGGAGCAAACACAGGCATGTGCACTGAGGATGGCTCCCTCTGCATGGCCCTCCCCTTCCCTGAGAAGTCTCGTAACTCTGGGAGCCTCAGCTTCCTCATATGCAAAATGGGGCTTCGAGTGCAGATCCCAGGATTGTTGTAATGATCACATGAGATAAACATGTGAAGGAATGTGCATGATGTGTCCCAATAAAACAGTGAACCCTGAAATTGGAATATCATGTAATTTTCATGTGTCACAAAATGTCATTCTTCTTTCTCATATAATCTACAAATATTGGCTTTTGTTTTATCTTCTGTCCCCGTCTAGAACCCAAACAGGAATATGTCCAATGCAGCTGCCTGGAGACTGGGGGGGAGGGAGGGGATAGGGGTGTGTGTGTGGACCGCTGAGTCAGCTATGCAGGGAAGAACTGCTTCCTGCCCCCATCAATAAGCGCTTATCAAAAGGATGTAAGCCCTGGAGCAGGAGACATCTGATTTATAGGAACATGAATTTCTTGAAGGTTCGGGACTGAAAATATTTTTTTCTGATGCAATTCAATTTGTTGGTAGCCCCTCATTTTTACATGCCCTGTCAAGCCAGTTCTGTACAGATCACCTGTCCTTCTAGCCTTCAAACACACATAGAAAATCCTCAACACACTACCATGCAAATAAGCACTACACACATGCAGAATCAGCCTTACGAATAAACAGCTAAGTGGTCACCACATTCTGTGGTACAGGAGTGCCACCAAAGGGTCTCTGCTATAAAATACCTCCCTGCAAACTTGGGATGCATACCCAAAATGTCACCATGGTGGGGCTGTTCAGTTAAACTGTAAAATCCCCCCTTTCCAAAACAAATATTCCTTAGAAAGGTGATATTTTACTACCACCAGATATTCACAACTTCATGAAATCGTATTATATTTTTTCTAAAGTAGACAGCCAGAAGCTTCTTTAAAGCTAGAAGAATGAGGAAAAGGGAGAGGGAGTGGCCCCGAGATGGGATAGGACACAGCAAAGGAAGCAAGAGGAATACCAGAAGGACCCAGCGTCCACATCTCCCTAATACTTGAGTACCATGTATAAATCAGGATTCTCGGTTATAAACAACACATCAGGAAGATGTACCCTGCTGAGAACTGCATACTTGCCCCACAGTCAGCTCATTATAGACAAGTGAGCAACCTTTGATTCTCACTAGTCTTGGTCTGTCCTCTAGCTTCCCATCTGGACAGGAGCTAACAATGTGAGACAGATGGGTTTGATCAGTGTCCTGGGGGTGGGGGAGACTCTAGGACCTCAGGGTTGATCTCTTTCTCCTTATCCGTGCATTTATTTCAAATGTTAATTAAGTTTCTATTGCTGGCAGGCCTTGCACTAGATTTTATGGAGAGGGGGCAAAGGGGGAGTATCAGAAGTAATACAAGATACAAGCATCACCCTAAAGAAAATTACAGTTGAATGGAGGAGACAAGGCATGAAGTCAAGTTAACAAATGTCTCTATTAACTATGTATTGTGTTCCCAGCACACTAGAGAATAATTTCAAAACTCCATATGATATTGCATGCTGGCGCTGCATGGCTAAGTGCTAAAGATGAGCAACATAAAGAGAAGCAAAGCATTTGGCAAGATTAATCAGAGACGGCTTCTTGAAGAAATTTATTCTTCAACTGAACCTTGAAAACAAAAAAAGCAGGATATAGATTCCTCAAAAAGGAAGAGAAGGGGGAGTTTTCCAAGATAGGGACCCTCGGGAGCAAAAGCACTGAGATAGAGACAAACAGTCAGTGAGCAAGAGACCCTTCAGACACTGGCTTCACCCTAAATAGGTGGCTCCACAACAGAGTAGTGAGAGATGAGAGTGGAGAGTGCAGTGGGCTTAGCCATGGAGAACTTTGAATATCAGGCTAAGGGATTTCTGAGGCAAGGCCATGGAGAGTTCCTATATGGGTGAATCATATGTCAAAAAACATGTCAAAGGAGGTTAATCAAGAAATTGCTTTAGAGCAGTGGTTTTCAACCTTCGTAATGCTGCGACCCTTTAATACAATTCCTCATGTTGTGGTGACCCCCAATTTCATTGTTACAGATTGAACATAATTAAAGCATAGTGATTAATCACAAAAACAGTATGTAATTATATATGTGTTTTCCAATGGTCTTAGGTGACCCTTGTGAAAGGGTCGTTCGACCCCCAAAGGGATCGCGACCCACAGGTTGAGAACCGCTGCTTTAGTGCATGGCCCAGGACAAGAATTCAAGACCTGATCCTTTGAGGCATATGTAGTAATTTGGGTGTAAATGGCCAAGGGCCTGGTAAAGAGTAAGGTGTAGAATAAAGAGAAGAAAAGTCAAATATGAAAGCACATTGAAGGAAGAGTGAGTATTCCTGATAGAATCAGGATATGAAGGTAGAATAAAAAAATCACAAATCCTGCCCTGGCTGGCAGCTTAGTGGTTAGAGCATTGGCCCATGCACTGAAGGGTCGCAGGATCAATTCCTGGTCAAGGGCATGTACCTGGGTTACAGGTTCGATCCCCAGCCCAGTTGGGGGGCTCGTGAGGTAAGGCAACTTGATGATGTATCTCTCTCTCTCTCTCTCTCTCTCACACACACACACACACACACACACACACACCCACACACATCTCTCTCTCCCTTTCTCTCTTTCTTCCCCTGCCCCCACCTTCACTCTCTAAAAATCAATGGAAAAGAATACCCTCAGGTGAGAATTAACAGCAAAAAAATAAAAAGTGCAAAGCCTGTAGGAGACTTGGAGAATGCGAGTGTATCTGACCATAATAGAGAAAAACAAAGAAACACTAATATGGGTAAAGAGAAAAGACTAGACAGGCCATATTTTGAAATGTCTCCATGGAAATAATAACACCTCTTCTGTGTCACCTGGTCACATCACCTCTGAAGACTGTAGGTGGTTCTAGTTTAACTGGAGAAAGAGGGGGTTTTATGGAGAAAAAAAAATAGTACATAATTTTCATGCTTGCACATTTGAAGATACAATCCTCCAAGCTTCACCACATACATTTGCCAGACCCTTTCTCCTAAAACACCTCTTGCATCAGCATCTGCAGTAGCTGATGACACTCACAGAGCTATCTTTTAGCCATAATCAAGAGGACCAAAACCAAGACTTCCAAGTCCTTAACTTATGACCCACCACTGTGTCACCTCACTCTCATTTACTCCAAACTGTGGCTGGTTTGTGGAATTTTTTCTGTCTCCCATTGCTGATCAGCATGATTTCTTTGGGTTTGGGGGTAACATAACAAAGGCAAAAACAGGTTAAGTTTCCAAATCTTAAAGTTTTACTGATTCTTGCTGGTATGGGAGCAAAGCATGAATGCCTCCCTCCTTGCTCAAAGGGTGTATTTTGACTAAGGTTTATGTCACAAAAGCCCTTCTCTGATTGCAAATATTCCTAATTCCTTCCCAGTTCCCACTCTTTTCCATCTCCCTAACTTCCCAGCTACCAAGCAAAGCAGCAGGAGAAAAAGCAGAAGAGAATGAGTCAGCCTACCAATACAATCTTTGCCGCCAATTCAAAGATGTTTGTCTTCACAAGTCCTTCTCCTGGGGGACCCTCAGCATCTTAGGACATTATTTCACGAAGTCTCCATTTAACTTACCTTCTGGCACCAAGGTTATCTCTTCTGTCCTCCCCCATGTCCAGCTTCAACAGACCCGACAAATGCAAACTTTACATAAATGCTAAGTATTAACTAGGCAGAAGCCAAAAGCAAACTATTCAAAGAAAAAAAGAAAAAAAACCAGAACAGTTTGCTTTGTAGAGTAAATAAGGAAGTGCAGAGTGATAGGGGGATGAAATATGCTCAATGCTGGAGAACAAAGGAGAAGAAATATTAACCTGCAGCTTTAGCTCCAATCTTGTCCCCGTAATTGAGTAGCCCAGTGTAGACTTCCCGGTTCTATTTGAAGTGCATTCAACACAAGCAAATGCCCAATGTTTGTTACAGATCAGCAATTTGGCTCCACATTCCTGGAAACTCATGAAGGCTCCTTTTGTCCGGAATAGAAGAAAACTCAAGTGGCTGGTTTCCTGACTCCTTTCCTCTGAGTCTATTGTGAGTCTGTTCTCTAAATCTCTGTGCCTCGTAGGCTTCAGGTAAAAAATTGGAGCTTTCTCCTTAAGAATTGGTCACAAAGGCTTCCTTTCTCTTGGACTTCACACTTGTCCTGCGAGGGTTCCCGGGATGGAGGGCAGGACTCCTCCCAAAGGGGCACAGTTGAATCTCTGTTCTAGTTTACATTAACTGAGTACTTGTCATATGCCAGGCACTTTTAATTCCTTTAGCTCTCACATCCATCCTTTGAGATAAATACTATTATGATTCACATTTTATGCACTAGTAAACTGAGGCACAAAATTAAGTAACTTGTGAAAATTTAGAAAACTGATAAATGGGAAAACTGGGACTTAAACCCGGAAGTTGGAGGCCATACTCAGCTGCCACTCTGAAAAACAAAAGGAAAAGGAAAAGGAAAAGGAAAAGGAAAAAAAGGAAAAGGAAAAGGAAAGAAGGGGTGGATGATTCCCAAATACTTTGTCTGTCAGCCCCACTGTTCACGTGGTTGAGGATGCCATGGTGCGTCCATGCCCTGGAGTAAAGCTCCTTTTCCTCAGGTTAGATCGTCGGCCTGCGGACTGAAGGGTCCCAGTGATCCTAGGCATATGCAGAGGCTTCCCGAGTGTTACATGGGTGCAGTCAGTGTTAAGGAGACCGATTCCTCACCCTCCATGTGTACTTTCCATTTTAGATCTTCTTAAGAACTTACCGGTGTTGACGGGCAAGCTCTCTGTCCCACCCTCCTTCCACAAGAGACCTTCTTCCAATTTACAACAGAAAAGGGCACCTGTCACCCTTCCCGAACATTGAGAAGATGCATTGTCCCAGGCTGCATCTAGGACCCCAGCCTCTAGGGCCCCAAACAAGGAACAATTTAAAATTCTGGAGCTGAGAAAGTGAATGCTAATGAGAGGATACCATATTGTTTAGGAAATCAAATGTTTATAATTCTTTGCTTTCAAAACAACGAACACCACCTAACAGAGCTGATGGATCCTTAGAAGGAATTGTTGATGCTCGAGCACTAGCTGACTTTTGGCCTATAATTCCGGAGTTCAGGAACTGAGTAACATAGCTATAACACAGCTCGTTTGATACCTATATAAACACGATTATTTGGTGCTTACATCTATTAAAATGGAGATAGGAATATAATTTTACATTCCTTTTTAATATTTATCTATGGATATATAATGCTTTTCATCCACATGTATATGACCAACTGGGGGGAGAGGGGGGTGACCCATTCATTGGAGATACATTTCCAAAACTTTTCACTTTTTATTTTTAATAATCATCAAAGTTTATAATATAACTATGTTGTTTTGATGTATTACATACTAAAGGTCATTATGACAATATCTCAACTCAGAAGTCCCAGCCTTTCTAGTTTCACACCATCCTTAGTGAGCTAATAATATTTCCACTATGTCCTCAGACCAAAAGAAACACTTATTGGTTCCGTTTATTAATTGCTTTGGTTCAAACAACTTAATAAGTATTTCTATCCTAACAACATAGTAGCCAAAGAAAAAATACACAAAGTGAAAGAAAAATATATATCTTTATTTCATTCTTAAGTAACCAGAATGACTTACTAAGGCGATGCACCCGATTCCTTAAACCTTGGGCACCCCATCCTCATTTCATGTTCCACACTGACATGTGTGCTGACTTGCTTTTTGTTAATCCTCACCTGAGCATATTTTTTCCCATTGTTTTTCTGAGCGTGGAAGGGAAGGAGGAAGGGAGAGAGAGAGAGAGAGAGAGAGAGAAACATCAATGTGAGAGAGACACATCTACTGGTTACCTCCTGTAAGCGCCCCGACCAGGGGTGGGGGAGCGAACCGCAAGCCAGGTACGTGCCCATGACCAGGAATAGAACCTGAGACCCTTCGGTGCCTGGGCCTATGCTCTAACCAGTGAGCACACTTGCCAGGGCCTGGCTTGCTTTTGAAGTACAGCATCGGCCACAAAGCCAGCCTTGCAAAAATATAAGATCATCAAAGGAATGTAGTTTTGATCAACTGTTGAAGCTGTGAACTACATCCGAACTGGTAGCTCATACTGTGTTTACCTTGAAAATTTACAATATCCGGCGGTTCCCTGTGATTCACTCAAGAGCCCCTCGCCACCTGAGTAAATAGTTCGGGAGTCACAGACTTAGGGCCTATGTTCACAGGAAATGTTTAGAAAATTTTTATTTATACTTTTCTTTTGTTGCAGAGAAAATGGTTGTGTAATTAATGAGACTTGCAAACATAAACTTTAATAGTCCATATAATAGTCCATGGGAATGGAAATATAATTTGTGTATCCTTTAAAAGAATGATGTTAGATATCAATTTGATAGAGTGTATAAATATCATTGGGTACATTTAAAAGAGTGCTATGACTGTTTTATTTTTAAATGTATGTATTTTTAAATGTTGGTATTACTGATATACCGGACAGTACATCCTTTGCCACTGTTTAAACTTATAATGCAACATTTACATGTCAACTTAAATATGTGTGAAGGAGTCACCTTTTTTTAAACTCTTTTAGGGCCAGGCTTCTAAGCGTTGGCACCATTGGCATTTGGGGCTGGATACATCTTTGCTGAGAGGCTGCCCTATGTATGGAAGGATGCTTATTAGCAGCATTCCTGGCCTCTTCCCACTAATGCCAGTAACATCCCCCCCTACCCGAGTTGTGCCAACCAAAAGTGTCTCCCAATATTGCCATATGTTCCTGATGGGCAAAATCACCCCCAGTTTGGAACCATTGTTTTAGGGGTTCCTGAGCAAAAAGGTACAAAGACAACAAGCTAGATTTATACGAGAAGCAATAAAGCATGATCCTTAGGAAGCTGGGTTTTAGAACTTCTGCTCTCACTTTTACTTGCCTTAGGCAAGGTAGCTAATTTTTCTACACCTGTCTCTTCATCTGTAAATGGGAATGAACTTTATTAGCAAATAGAGAGTTGTTGTGAGCCTTAGGTGAAAATATATATGTGAGCTCCTTAGCAGAGCCTGACACTGAGTCATCCTATCTAATAAAGAGGGAATATGCTAATTGACCCTCGCACCATCGCAAAGATTGCTGCGCACACAGCCAATAAGGAGGGAATATGCTAATTGACTGCCACGCTCTCAAAGATGGCAGTGCCCACAGCCACAAGATGGCGGCGCCCAGTTCCCTCAGCCCCGCCGGGGCAGCAGGTGTGCGCCTGCCTCCAGAGTCCCCCAGTCCCCTCAGCCCCCCAGCCGCCCAGGACTGGCCTGAGGCACAGGCAAGCCTCGGATGGCAGCTGCCCAGCCGCTCAGGGCCGCAGCAGAGGTGTGATGGGGCATTGTCTTCCCCTGATCACCGGGTCACCTCCCACCCCTGAGGCCTCCCGGACTGTGAGAGGGGGCAGGCCAGGCTGAGGGATACCCCCTCCAGTAAATGAATTTTCATGCACCAGGCCTCTAGTCTGTTAATAAAAGTTGTAGACATTAGTAGATAGTTACTCCCAGCACTTCTTCAGGATGTACTTCCCTGCAGGAGCTCCTTCTCTGTTGCATCATCTGCCTGAACTCCGCTGTCTGAAATTCAGACCTTTTATGATCTATCTTCACACTATTGAGCTAACATCGTGCCCCATAAGAAAGGTTTTGCACCCCAGACTTACAGTTATGCCATTTAATTTCTTGTCTGACATTAGTTCTGTGCTCTGTTACCAGGTCAGACCTGTCTGTGTGAGCCACTCAGCCTATCTCCTGGGGTGTGTGTGTGTGCTGGAGGGTGTATGTAGTGGAACTTGGTCATCTCAAATTGCCTCTTTAAACTTCAAAAGAAAGAGGGAGAAGGGTGAAAGGAAGAAGAAAGAAGGATCATCTGTAGACTTTGGCATGAAGTTCTTTTCTAGGGAGGCAGGATGCTCGCTGTTTTCTTACAGGCCATACTCCCCCTGCCGTTATCCATGCTGCTCCTGCTCCTCTCTGCCTGTTCTGATTCTCTATGGGCCCAGCTTAGATCCCACCTCTCCTTTGAAACCTTGCTTTGTTCACATAGCTGACTCATTCTCTAAATTTCTTTATCCCTTAATTATATACTATCAGGTCACACTGGTCTCCACTTGTTTCTTCTGTCCATTATGTGGTTCCATTGAGGTGATGCCTCCTTTAGGGCAGAGAGTACCACTCATCCTTTTTCAGTATGTGTGTGTGATGCTCAGACTACCTCAGACAGCACTGAATAAATGCTGAGCAATCAGTTAATGGTCTGGATCATTATATTGTGATGTGACCTGCACGTTAAGTGTGTGTCCTAGAAAAGCTTCTCTAGAAATTATCATGGCGTTGAAAATAAATAGCCACTTAAAGTTATAGAAGCATAATCAGACAGGGCTATGGCATGGCAATTCCCCAGTTGTTTCACATTGAATGTGCCCATCCATGACTGAATAGTGACAGGAAGGACAAGGAACATTAGATACCCAAGCTACGCTTGTTCATGCACTTTTACAGGCTCTAAGAATGCTCTCCAAAGTAATTCCTTCAATTGTGGTTCATTAACAGCCATTAAACAATCCCCTTCTGGCCTTAATTAATGACCTTGCCTTGGAGTTAAAGAGAGAGAATGGTTATCAAGGGCATTATTTGCTCAATTACCCAAGCACCATAGATAATGTGTGGTAATGAATTGGAAGATGGAACACCCAGCCCTTCTTCAATACCACAGTATAAAACCTTGTTCTACCCTTTAAGGTGTAACATCAGTCCTTAGTAAGGGCTTGCATTCAGGGCGACCCCAAATAGAATAAGAGGATGTGATATCTTCATGTTCCTTCCAGTAGAAACACTAAAATTCCTCAGGTATGATAAGGCTTAGATTTCCAGATAATTTCAGGACCAATTACAGAGACTTCTTGTTTTTCTCCGGTTTCTACTCCTTCTCATAGTCTGCTGTTTGGCCATTTCATAGGTGACTTCATCCATAGGCTAGTCATACCCTATGTGGTATAATCAGACCTCCACTTGGAGGGCCTTGTGTTATAAAGCTACATTTTACTTTTGCTTGCTTTTAAAATCATGTTCTATTAGGCTTGGGTTGGTAACTATAAAAGAAATGCTTCTTTTTTAAAGAAAGAAGCAAAGTAGCCTTCATTAGAAAAGAGAAAAATCTGATTGTATCTGAGATAGTTGCTAAGGAGATACTTGGTGTCTTATTGGAAATAGCAAAGCTTCAGGGAGTAAAGAACTAAGATGAAGAGAAGTCTATCAGAGGCAAGCACTTTGTCTCTAATAGGAAAAAAGAAATCATGGCATTTCTTGTCGATTTTCTTATGTATATCAGAGAGCTTTCTCTCTTTACTTGAACCAAGGGAAGGGAAAGCAAATCTTTCTGATTAAATCAGAAGTTGTCAATAACCTGTGACTTCCTTCCGCCCGCCTATAACCGATTTTGAACTAACATTGGCTTTGGGTCCTAAAGCTATTACAGTGCAAGGGTCAATGAGTGAAGGTGGTGGTGAGGATTGGATTAAGCAGTGGATGTAAACCTCTTTGGAACTCACACCATTTTAAGTGTTCTAATGTTGTACAACTTCTTATTAAAATTATAAGAAAATTAGTGTTTAAAACTATATGATCTATATAACAGCAGAGGCATGTAAACCTGCATTGCTGGCACTGAGGAAAGGATCCTTACTTTGTGGTATGCACAGTATGTGTAAAGGCTTTGCTCAGAAAGTAACTCTCGAGGGAGGAGCGTTGCAGGTGGGTAAGAAGGGTGAGGACCTTAAGGGAGAATAAACAGCACTTCAGCAGTAGAGAGGCACTGAGGAAACAGAAGTTAAATCCTGCTAAAAGCAGAGAGGGCACGCTGAGAGATGAGGCTGGAGAAGTGGATTTAGGCCAAGTCACAAATGCATTGTCTGCCAGACTGGGCAAACTATGGGACTTGAGGAAAAGGCAGCTAGCTTGATCAGCACTCAGACAACTATGAACCTGGCCGTGCGGAACTTGCCCTTTTGTGCTGAGGTTTGGGAAATTGCTCTCTGCTCACCTCTGTGGATTCCCCGATCCTCAGATACCAACTTTAGCTGATTTGTTCAGACTCACTGGATTCACACTTTGGCTCATTTTCTTTGTCTGTTTCATTCTAGTTTGGCAGACACTTGTTAGGGCCTGATTCAAGCTTGCTAGCTGAATCTGCTCCTTTTCAGCTTAAAATGAGATTTCCAGATCATCCCCTTTCTGCATACCTTATTTCTGTATCATTCATATCCACCTCTCCAACCAAGTGTTTATTTTGGACATTCTTTTCAGCCCTTGACACAAATTTCAAATGACTCTGCAACCCTATTTGAATATAGGTTTTTGTGTTTTATTTTGTCTTAAAACACAATTGAATAAACACACACACACACACACACACACACACACACACACACACACTCACACACACACACACACACACACACACACACAACTATGCCCTTCCTTTCCCACTGTGGTATATAATAAGAAATACACTTGGTCTTTTTTCAGTAGTTCCTGGCACAAAGCTCCTTTGAAATTGCTTGAATTGATAGTCATTCATAAGGAGCCCCTTTTGAGTCCACCTGAGTTTATGCTAATGAGGTGACGTAGGGTGGGGCCTCTTAGTTCCTCAGGATGAGGCTGGTCACAAGAAAGATGAAGTGATTGCCTAGCTGGCCGGCATGGTTCAGTGACTGAGCATTAACCTATGAACAAGGAGGTCACTGTTCGATTTCTGGTCAGGGCACACGCACAGGTTGCAGGCTCGATCCCTAATGTGGGGCATGCAGGAGGCAGTCAATCAATGATTCTCTCTCATCATTGACATTTCTACCTCTCTCTCCCTCTCCTTTCCTCTCTGAAATCAATAAAAAGATATAGATATAGATATAGATATAGATATAGATATAGATATATAAAAAAGACCACGTGATTAGAGGACTGGAACTTTTAGCCACATCCACATACCTCTGGGGATGGCTACAGTTTAAGCTCTATAAAAACTCTTGAACAGGAGTTGTTGAGCTTACATGATGGTGGACACACCACATGCTGGTAAGGTAGGACACCGTTTACAGAAGCTCCTACACTTGGGGTTCTTCCAGACCCCATCCTATGTACATCTTCATCTGGCTGTTCATCTGTACCTTTTATGCTATCCTTTATAATAAACTGGTCAAAATAAGTGTTTCTCTGAGTTCCATGAGCTGGTCTAGCAAATTAATCAAACTCAAGGAAAAGACGTGGGAATCTCCCGTTTATAGCCAGTCATTCAGAAGCACATGTAACAACCTGGCCTTGTGAATGCATCTAAAGTGGGGGCAGTCTTGTGGGACTGAACCTTTAACCTGTGGGATCTGATGCCATCTCCAGGGAGTGTCAGAATTAAGTTAAATTGTAGGACACTCAGTCTCCAGAGGATTGGAAAACTGCTTGGTGTTGTTGGAAAACACACCTCAGACCCACCAATCAATCACATTTGGCCATTTAAGCCTAAATAACTCATCATCAGTGTTCCCCCCCTCCTCAACAGTATTGGCTTGGCAGTCCTTGAAGATAGAAAGATGAATTTGAAACTCACCAAAGTTCCTCCATTCTGATGACTTCATGGTTGTATCCCTAGGTTAAATTATCTACAGCCCATAAATGCTACAAATAATGAAAGCTAAATAATATGTTTTGCAATCCTTTTCAAATTTCTGGCCTCTGTAGATCATTTTTCTGTGTTAACACTCTCTCTCTCTCATAGAGAGAAGGAAATGCCACTGGGAGCTTCCCTGCTGCCACCCCCGGAGGCTAATGAGTGCTGATACACTGACTAGCATCAAGGCACCACCAGCCTGGGGAGCTTCCATGGGGCTCCCTCACTCTAATGAAACAGACAGACTTTCTCACTTCAGTAGGCACTTGACATCCAAGAAACTTGACTGTAGGGTTGTGGGGTGAGTTTTGTCTCCCAGTTCACATTTTATGATATCTCGGCACCTGGCTCAGTTCGGATGGTATCACCACCATTGGCTGCTTGGCACAGCACTGTTCAAACTCATCCAGATTTTCTCAGTGAATCCACATATTTTCGGTTTGCAAAATGATCAAATCTTGTCTTAGTCTGTTCAAGCTACTTTAACAAAAACACCATAAGCTGGGTGGTTTAAACAGCAAACATTTATTTCTTAGTCTGGAGGCTGGGAAGTCCAGGATCAAGGTGCCCGCAGATCCAGGGTCTGATGACGCCCTTTCTTGGTTCACAAATGGCAGTCTTCTTGCTGTGTCCTCACAGGGTAGAGAGCTAGAATGAGAAGCGACAGTATTATGAACTGAATTGTTCGCCCCAAAATTTACACATTGAAGCCTTAGCCCCCAGTGTGGAAGAATGTGACTGTATTTGGAGATTAGGCTTTTAAAGAGGTGATTAAGTTAAAATGAGGCCATTCGGTGGGCCCTAATGCAATCTGCCTGGAGTCCTTATAAGAATCAAGATTAGGTCACACAAAGAGACACTGGGGATGCACATGCACAGAGAACTGACCAAGTGAGGATGCAGAGAAGAGGTGGACATCTACAAACCAAGGAGAGAGGCCTCAGAAGACTTACCCTACCTATAACGTAATCTTGGACATTGAGCCTCCAGAACTGTGAGAAAATTAATTTCTGCTGTTTAAGCCACGCAGTATGTGGTAATTCATTATGGCAGCCCTAGCAAATAAATACAGATAATAATAGACAATTGTTAACAAGCATTTGAACAAAAAAAGAGAATTTCATGAGATTAAAGTATGTAATACAAATAAAATGGCCCAGTGATCTCAAAGTTCCCCCCATACTTTCAGGGTATTTGGAGGAAAAGAGCACCCCCATCAACCCTCTGAGAAACTGGACCTGGTTTACTGCCATTACCCAGGAGCCTAGCATTGAACTATTGACTGTACATTCTGGTTTTCACCTATTATAGATCAATTACTGGGTATTAATTCATTTTAGTGACCTCTGAAATGTGTCCTGGTTTATATGACAAGCTATTTGGTCAACTTTATAGGGAAGCTGGGTAACATGCCTCTCTCCAGGAAATCTCTCTCAGCTGGGATCCAAACACCAAGCAACAGTTTTCCAGGATGATGTGCTGAAGGAGAAAAGGAGCTATGTGTCAGTGGCTCTATGGCAGTGGTTCTCAACCTTCTGGCCCTTTAAATACAGTTCTTCATGTTGTGACCCAACCATAAAATTATTTTCGTTGCTACTTCATAACTGTAATGTTGCTACTGTTATGAATCATAATGTAAATATCTGATATGCAGGATGGTCTTAGGCGACCCCTGTGAAAGGGTCGTTCGACGGCCAAAGGGGTCACGACCCACAGGTTGAGAACCGCTGCTCTATGGCAAGCTCATACCAAAAACACATGAGCAAGCAAACAAATCAAAAGCTAGACTTAGTGCATTATTGTAGGCCTTTGTACCACACACAAACACACACACCATCAGCCTAAAAACCCTCCTCGGTCCCCAAGTCTAAGTGCATGGTGTTGCATCTCACATCTGACCTCTCTTCCTGCATATTTCCTCAAAAGGTTTCTAAAGGATTTCAGCTTTTGTGATTTCTCCCATTAAGCCTGCTTTTAAAAGGAATTCACTGGTACTTGGTTCGTCTGCATAAATACATGTGAGCCTAGGGAAGAAACTCAGTGTAATGGACCTACTTCCCTCAACTTCTCACCTCTGCAGCGAGAGGAGGAACTTATTTCCCCCTTTCCCAAGTAAATTTACTTACAGGCAGAACTGTAAGATACAAATAAAAATGTAAAAGAGAAACTATAAAGAGAGTAGATACTAAATATTCTCACCACCAAAAAAATTATAATTATGTGAGGTGATGAATGTGTTAATAACCTTAGTGTGGTAATCATTTTGCAATATATACATATAGTATATGCATCAAATCATTATGCTGTACACCTTAAACTTACACACTGTCATATGTCAATTACAGCTCAATAAAGCGGGAATAGTAAAAGAGCAGCTGTAATGAGGAAGATGGCCAGCAAACAACAGTAGCTCAAGGAAAAATAAAATCTTTATATGAAATAACTGGAATCTCGGGAAGTAGCGTCCTAGATGCAATTTTATTTTCAGCATTTCAGGTTAACACAGATTGAGTTAATGATGTTTTCCTATAGCTCCCAGGCAACTCAGAAATGGCAGGACTCAAACTGGCAGAGATGCACTTGCTACAGATTTGGAAGGGATGAGGAGGCTGGCCTGGGGTTGTGCTCAGTCCCCCAGCTGTAGATATAGAGGGAAGTAGTATAGCATCAGGGATTGTCTATTGCACCCCAGGCACATGGCAATTTTCACAGGTCCTCTCCTTGTCAGTTTCACCAGTTTGAATCAACTGCTCAATTTCAGTGGCAAACAGGCTTTTTTATTGTAGTAACCCCAGAGGTTCAATGATGGAAAATGAGCTCTCTTAGAGTAGGAGATCATTTAGGAATCCTGAATTCCATTTCACCCCTGGTGTTTATGTTTTCCATGGGAGAGATGAAAATGTGTAGGTTCAGAAAAAGGAAATTTCTGAAACTCTATTGGGAATGTTTCAGATGTTTCCTGCTGCTTAACATATTGTTAAAGACCAGAGAATCGGCTCAAACTGAGGTCCGCTTGTCGGTTGACGAGTGATTGCTGTTTGGAGATTTTATGTCAACTTTATTAAGTCAATGAAGATCAGTACAGACATTTTGAAGTTCCAGCTTCACTTTCTTCTTTAGAAACATTTTTTCTCAATGGATGCCTTTTATGGGATTATTTAATGATTTTCTCAACATTATTTAATTATTCAAAAACCTGACTCATGAATGCTTCATGAGCTTTAGCAAGTGGGGTGTGTGTGTGTGTGTGTCTGTGTGTGTATGTGTTCAGACACATGTGTGTGTATATTTTCATGTGTGCCCTTTGGACAACTCTCTGTAAGTTTTCTCGATAACTGTGTGCATTGGGGTCATAGTATTTGGAATGTAAGCTCCAAGAGGACTATTCCTAGGTCTGTTCATATTGAACTCTATTTTTATGTGTACTTGAAACATAGCAGATAGAGATGGTGAAAGACCAACTTTATCAAAAGGGAAATGGAATTTTTTTGTTATTCATGTTATATTATAATTCATACTAGAGGCCTGGTGCATGAAATTCTGCACAGGTAGGGTCCCTAGGCCTGGCCAGTGATCACTTCTGGCTGCCAGCTGGGGCCTTCCTTTGTTCCGTGCCGCCTCCTGGTGTCAGCGCACGTCATAGTGAGTTATCGAACTCGCGAGGGGACACTTTGCATATTAGGCTTTTATATATATAGATTATTAATTCACATTGTCATATTTTGATATTATATTCAAATATTATATTATTTGTATTATGGAATTTTCACAATGAAAGACATTCTATGAAGGCATTCAGGCTGATAGGACCCATAAAATCAGAAGTAATGAGTGGTTAGTCTTCCTATCAAGCTCTTACCCTCCACAGCATCTATTCTATTTCAAATGCATTATCTATTGTGCTCTTATTGATTTTTTTTTTGGTGCCCTTGACCAGAATCGAAACACGCCAACGCTCTATCCATTGAGCCAAACTGGCCAGGGCTTATTAATTTTTTTATTGTGGCAAAAAGGATAACATAAAATTTACCATATTAGCCATTTTTAAGTATGTACTTAAGTAGTGTTAAATAAATTTCACATTGTTGTGCAACAGATCTCCAGAACTTTTTATACTGGGAGAAAGAAACCAGCGAAGAAGGAAAAAATGGAAATGGAAGACCATGGAAATGGGGGAATATTAATGAAACATGACCTTGAAGTGAAAAGCTAGATCAGCTCAAAAGTGCAGATGGAAACATTAGCATCAGGCAGGTGGAGGTAAGAACAGGTGGTCCAGGGCACACATCTCTCTTATGTACATGGAATCATTCCTTCTTGCACTTTACAGCAAGTCTCAGCAAAGAAGGAATATGGATCAGAATCTTTATTCATTATTAAAATAATAGGAGAAATAAAAGTCCTATGACCTAAATTTCTACTCCTCTCTTAGCAATTTATTTATTTATTTGTTTGTTTGTTTTTTTAAATATTTTTATTGAATTCAGAGAGGAAGGGAAAGGGAGAGGGAGATAGAAACATCAATGATGAGATAGAATCATTGATCAGCTGCCTCCTGCATGCCCCACACTGGGATCAAGCCCACAGCCCTACCCTGTGCCCTGACCAGGAAAGGAAACCGTGACTTCCTGGTTCATAGGTCAACATTCAACCACTAAGTCACGCCAGCCTGGCATCTTTTAGCCAAACTACAATTAAATCTTTTGTAAAAACCAAGTTTGAATGTTCCAAAAACAATAGCAGGATTCTCCTAGGTATTGCTCCTTAGGATTTTCCAGCCAAAGAGGAATCCTAGGTTCATTGATGACAGTGTTGCTAGGCAACCGTGTCACTAACATTATCGACCAAAATGGCCTGACACCAGAAATAACCTTACTTTTTTTTATGTAAAGAGTATTGAATAATGGGGGTTGCATATATTATATACTTTATTGATTTTTTACAGAGAGGAAGGGGGCGGAATAGAGAGTTAGAAACATCGATGAGAGAGAAACATCAATCAGCTGCCTCTGGCACACCCCTTACTGGAGATGTGCCCTCAACCAAGGTACATGCCCTTGACCAGAATCGAATCTGGGACCTTTCAGTCCACAGGCTGACGCTCTATCCACGGAGCCAAATCGGTTAGGGCGTTACTTTTAAGTGCAAATGTAACTCCATACTTCATTTTGCTCTCTCACCTTCCATCATAAATTTGGCAGTCTTTATGAAAGGGAAAATTTGCCATAAAACACAAAGGATATTTGTTTCCTTAACACTAAAATTTGTTACGTCATTTAGTCCATGATGCAAAAATAGTACCTATGTCCGTCCATTCCAGAACAGAAACTGGGGAAATTCTTAAGAGTTGTTAAAGTGGTTGCATTTAAAAACACTTCTATCCATTATACAGTTGCATCATGTTTGTTGCTAGAGAAAAATAGAAAAGGTTTGCCATAGAGAGTTATAAATAGGACTTAAGTATGAACATTTTTATGAGTTTCAAGGGACTGTTTTCATGAACAAAGGGTATTTGAAGGTAATAGAGAAATACAATATTTATGCTGACATTTGCTATTAAAGCTCTTGATGATAATGTGTTTTGTGTAACACTTGAGATTTATAACATTTATTGCTTACCAGCTGCCTTTTAATATATTTTTAAAATATATTTTTATTGATTTCAGAGAAATAAAAGTCCTATGACCTAAACTTCTACTCCTCTCTTAGCCTCTTAGCCATTTATTTATTTATTTTCTTAAATATTTTCATTGAATTCAGAGAGGATGAGAGAGATAGAAACAATGATGAGAGAGAAACATTGATCGGCTGCCTCCTGCACACCCTACACTGGGGATCGAACCCACAACCCCGGGTATGTGCCCTGACCAGGAATCAAACCATGACCTCCTGGTTCATAGGTCACTGAGCCACACTGGGCAGGCCTTTTTAAATTTTTTTAGAATAGTATTTCTAAGATGGATTATAGTGATTGGGGGAATGAAAATAGAGCTAATATTGCTTGGGTACCACTGTAGTCTGGGAATCTTGCATACCAGACCTCATTTATCTCCAAACCTGTGGAACAGTTATTTCCTTAGCTACTCAGTACATCTACATTTATTAATTTAGGGAGAGAGAAACCTACTGAAGTCACTCCCTGGTGTGTGGTTCAGATTCAGGACAGTCTCCTTTCCTTTCCCTATGTTTTCTGACTCAGTGAACTTTACTACTTAAACTCCCGTTCTTTAAACTGACCAGGTACTCTCCAGTATTTAACATGTCAAATGACAAGACTAAAGCAATTTAGAGTTGAATTTGATGTCCTTTATTCAAGAGAAAGCAATCCATTGTTAATGTGAAAAACCATTGAAACCTGTAAAGAATTTTTGTGAGTTTATTTGAGCCAAACTGTCGACATATGCCGGGAAGCAGAACCTCAATGAATTGAGATAATGCTCCAGAGAATGGCAGGTTACATCTGTATTTATACATTGCAATCAAAGACAAGGGACGTAAATGGGTTACATGAAATTCATTGGTGATTGATTAAGGAGGTGGGATAAAGCAAAGCGGGGGAAACCTCTGGGATAGGATAAAAAGTGAAATGATGGACATATGCTTCTTTTACATAGATGAATACAGGATGGTTTTACATAATTAACAGTTGACAATCAACTTGATAACAATAACAATGAGGGAATATCCTGGTGCTATTTGTTGTGCCCTGAGGGGTCTGGAAAAAAGGGAAGTTACAAGTTACCCAGTCATCTTACTGATATGTTATCGAGGCGAAAAGACAAATGGGCTCAGTAAAGATCTAAGTTGATCTTTGTCAAGGAAAATACCGGCCTAGGACATGACTACCCACCATAACCTATCTGTAGTTAAATATTTAATTTTCAGACCATCTTTTGTGGCCATTCTAGGTTTCCGAGTCTGTACAACCATCATGCAGGCCTTCCCTGAACTAGTCAGGCTAGCATATGGCCCCTTTCGTCCACACCATGGACTGGAGGAGTGCAGTGCCTCACAAGCAATGGAGCCCTCTTCCTGATGGATTTGAGGCAAGAATGAGTTTTAGAGCGCATTAGAAGAGGCAACTGTGAAAATAGGGCATGACTGACCAGGAGGCTGGGGATTTCCTTATCAGGCTAGTAGGTCCTGTTTTCTAGGGTAAGGTAAGCAGCTAAAGCCAAGTTGTAGGATTGTGATTGACAGGTGTTTTCCAAATGTTATGCCCAGATTTCAGGATCCCCAAGAACCCACATCAGGGAGCCAGCCAGTCCGATGTAAAAGCATAAGAGTCTTTATTCGAGCTAGCTCGGCTCCCCCACCTTGTCGACGCAGCGAGAGGAAGCAGAGAGAGAGAGAACTCTGTGTGGAGAGGGGTTTTATAGGGGGTTGGAGTAAGGGGAGGAGAAAGGGCTGTGGCCTTGCCGATTGGCCAGGCGCAAGTCGGTGTCTTGTTCCTGGGTGTGGCTAGCAGAGGCTTAGACTTCCGGGAAGAAGCTCCTTGCCAAGCACATGGCCAAGGTAAGATGGAGCACTTACCCTGGGGCAAGATGGAGGGCGTAGCCCTTACCCTGGGGCAAGATGGAGGGCTTAGCCCTTGGCCTTTCACAAAAGTGCAGGCCGACTTGGGTTTAGAATTGTGATGTGGGCCATGCCCTTAGAGTGGCTTCCATTTTGTGGGTTCCACAATACAAATTAACTTTATCAAATTGCTTTGTTACTCCCCTTTTAGTGCTCTTATTTTTACCTTATCTTTGAAGCTCTCATCAGGCCTTCTCCAATACTCCCAAATTCCTTGATTGCCTGGTGTGTTGACCTCTAAGGCTCTTACTAAGGCCAGTAATAAATCCATCCTATCTTATCAACTGATGACTCACTCTACAACCCTGCTGGGTCAATAGATAAGATATCAAGTCCTTCTATCAAGACTTAAAGTTCTGGGACTGGAAAATATCAATATGAATAGAAGGCCTTCAAAGTTGCTACGCCAAGTAAGTAGCAGTGTATACAGTCTATTCGTTAAATCAAAGAGGATAGTACTACTCCTGGATTCTGTATAAAAAGCCAATGAAGATGAAATTGATGAGTGAATTTTCATGCAATGAAATCTAAAGCTGACATTTTCCTTCTCTCACCTACCAGATTAGAACTTTCCCATAGCCCTAACCGGCTTGGCTCAGTGGATAGAGCGTCAGTCTTCGGACTCAAGGGTCCCAGGTTCAATTCCGGTCAAGGGCATGTACCTTGGGTGCAGGCACATCCCCAGTAGGGAGTGTGCAGGAGGCAGCCGATCCATGTTTCTCTCTCATTGATGTTTCTAACTCTCTATCCCTCTCCCTTCCTCTCTGTAAAAAAATCAGTAAAATATATTTTTTTTAAAAAAGAACGTTCCCATAAGAGCACACACCTCTGTTTTCCTCTGTTAATTTAATTAAGCATGGACGCCATTAGGCTGAGGTGGTTCTAATGCCGTGGCAGCCTAAGTAAGTCAACCAAAATGTAACCTTGTAAATGCCTCAAGATTATAAATCAAAATCTAAGGACAACTAATCACAAATGGCCAACTAGTCTTTCAACTGTGGCCAATCAATAATTTCCTTGCTTTGCTTCTGCCTTTTTCCCCCCCGTAAAAGTCTCCCCAGCTCCTGTCAGTGGAGTGTTCCTAATCACTTCTGCTTTGGCACTACCCAATTGGAATCCATTTTACTCATATAAACTCTTAAAATGTTTTAATATGCCTCAGTGTATCTTTTAACTTCGCTCTATGTAAACTATGAATTGAATGAATGTGAGGGAGAAACTTAGTGAATACTACTTTGGGTAGATATTGGAATGCTCATCTGTTGCTGATAGGTCTTCTCTGTCCTATGAGATATCTTGTTGCAAAATACACTCTCAATTGCCTCCTCAACTAGATTGTTCTTTCTCAAAGCAATGGCTTCTTCAATATCTTTGTGTATTTAATGCCTACTGCAGGAATTACTCAACATATCTCAGGTTGTTGACCACAATTGCTTTGATATATTTCCTCTAGGTAAGGAGTCATACATTCTAATCTGTAAAGTCACCTTCCTTCAAGATCTCTAGAGAAAGGTTTTGGCACATTAACTAGCATCCATCTCGAGGTAAAATAAATGGCTTCTCAAAGGTGTTGTGTGTGCATGTATATACTTCTGGTACATTTTAAGCTGGCATTAGATTATGTCCCCAAGTAACCTCTTCATCTAAATGTGAACAAAAAAGGGGGTCTGTAGGTCATGGTGGGTAGCCACACCTGTCCCAGGCATACTTCTTTAGTAAAAAGCAAGCCCTGTCCATAGTTCTTGTGCATTGAGGTTAACACACCTTTGAGATGCCAGAAGTAATACCCCTCGAAGGCATAACCACCCTTACGAAAGCACACAATCTGCCCAGCCCATGTGACTCAGCTGGTTGCAGCATGGTTCCATAACCTGAAAGATTGATGGTTCGATTCTGGTTTGATTCCTGGTATCTCTCTCTAAAGTTACTAAACATATGTTTTTTAAAAATGCATTTCACTGGAATTTAATTCTAAATGAATATTCAAAAATAGCCATGAAAATTTAAGAAAAAATGATTGTACTATAGTAAAATTGATTTCACTGTCATTTCCAGAAATTTGGAAAATAAAACTTCACACTTGGCAAACCTGGTTGTAAAAATGCACTGAGTTAGCGTCTTCTCATCTCCTGTAACTTCTGATCAAAAGTCAATGCCTTTGTGACCTAAAGATTTTTTTGTTTGCCTCAATGACAGATTGAGCTGTTCATAAAATTTTAAGTGCTCACATGGATCCCCTGGCTAATATTAATAATAATAATAATAATAATAATAAAGCATGGATTTAAGGACTTTGCTGTTCTGTTTATTCACAAAATTTATCCTAAACTAGCAGATGTTTTGTGTTCTTCTACTCCCCTCTGCTGGTAATTTCTAAGATAACTCTCTCTCTCTCTATTTAGAAGTCAAATTGATAGAAACATCAACGGTGTTTTTAAAACCATATGAGAAAAACATGTTGAAAATCATAAAAAATGTATTCAATCTTTTTCCCAAATGTAATTTTTTCAGTCTGAAATGCTAAACATTATTTTCTACAACAATTCCTTGGTCTATATAATTTGTTCCTAGTGTCCAGCTATTTTTTTGCCTGACTTATATCTTATGCATGGTCAGAAGAATGGAGCCACAAGGAATAGAAAGAGTGTATTTGGCCATAAAAACTGAACCCATTTACAAAATGAAATAGTACTGCACCACACCTTGTTTGTATTCATCTATTTATATCACAAAGCATTCTCATGTATGTATGTCTCATTTATTTCTCACAGCAATGTCATGGTATAGGTATGCACATTCCAAAACATAAAACTTATTTTTCCTTAAAACAAGCAAAAGGGATCACTGTGTTCAGCCTCATTTAAATTCTGAAATACATTCACTAACTTGGCACCTCCCACTGTTCCCTTTTTATTTATTTTTTTGCCATTTTCTCTGTAAACCACTCTGCTCCCCAAGTGACCCGTGTCTAATGCTATCAAGGTCTCCCTTAAGAACATAAAGTACCTGAAACAGTTATTCACAGTGTCTCATTACTCAGGATAATTTACATTTTAACAGAGTATCAGACCTGGGGGTGGGTGGGTAGGTACTAGGAGGAGGCGGGAAAAGGGTGGGGGGAACTGGGAGATATCTAAAATATTATCAACAATAAAAAATGTTTTAAAAATAAATAAAAGAAAATCAGAACTAAAGCCAAAGCAACCAGCCCCTAATAGAAAATTAGAGATTAGTGAGAAAGACATTGTTAGATAGGAAGGTTTTCAGTCTAAACACTCAAATAAAAAAGTGGTGGCTTTTGAATGAAGGCTGCTTTCAAGGTCACCGGTGTCCCCCACAAGAATGGTGTTGGAATTAGCTTCGTGTGATTTAGAGGGAGCATGAATTTTGCAGCCAGGCCGATCCAAATTGGAATCTCAGCCCTGCTATTCTAACAGCTTAGGACTGTGTACAGTTTTCTTAACCTTTTTAAGCCTCAGTTTTCTTACCTGTAAAATGGGGATAGTACCACTTCCTAGGGATGCTGTAGGGATTAATGCCAGGCATGTTGTATACAATAAATACTAGTTCCCTCTGCCTCTTCCCTGGATGGAGCTGCTCAGATGGCAGAGTAATTTAATTTCTGCAGAAGGTTAGACAGTAACACCACTAGCAATTTTAGCAGTGAGATTGTACAGGTGGGTAAGTTCTTCCCTAGGTAAATTTTCATAGGGAGTATTTCCTAGAAATAGTGCTAAACCAGGCCCCATAGCTGCTTCACTCAGAATTCCTGTAGGTGTCAAGGACCCTCGTTGGGATGTGAGATATCCACTTAGCTTCACGTTTCTCTCTGATAACTCTTTTCATGTGCTGCAAAGCCACGCTCTTTAATGAAAAACCACTTCTGCTTGGTATGGTGCAGAGAAAGAGAATCAGTGTAGAGCTGTCCCTGCTGCAAGGCCCATGGAAGGACAAAGACAGGTCATGCATTTGAGCCAGTCGACATCACAGACCCAGGAGGTCAGGTGCCCAACATCCTTGAGAAACCATTAACTCTCAGTTATTTATTAACCTGGTCCCATATGTGTGAAGATGTCTCACCAGCTGGGTCTATTATCACCCACCCATTGTCTCTCCTTTTGTCTCCAGGGAAGGTTCCACCACAATAACAGCTCCACATTATATCGAGTTCCATAGATACAGAATTCCATGAACACAGAAGGTAATTCAATGAATTTAAGATTACTGGCAGGGGTTAAGTGGATCTACCCCTCTTTTAATTTTGGCCATAAAAATGCACTGATGTAGTTTATTTTTCTCATCCCCTGTAAATTCTCATCAGAAGTCAAGGCACTGGTGCTTCATGTATTCTGTGGATTATAGTGATAATACTTTACTGCCATGACCTTTTCAATATTCCGTAATTTTCTCAACTAAGCCTGGAACTCTCCTTTGTTTACAGCACCATTGATGTCTGCAGAAGGCACACGGAACAAATAAACACACTAAACTCTTCAAGGGAAACTTGCAAAGATGGGGTGAGGGTCCCCATACTAGCCATGTCACCCTAGCAAGAAAATAGGGATGTTGTCCTTTTCCCTTATATTAAGTGTTTGGAAGTGAAATTCAGGAGAGAATAACTTAGTTCTAAGAAGCAGAGAGAAAGGATCACATTAGAAAGATCCTAGAACAGAGTTCTACACACACAGTACAGCACACCGGTAAAGACTTTCTTCCACTTTTCAGCTTTTTATCCAGCTGTCAGAATTCCCTGAGGGCTGAGACTTATGACTTGGTACCAGTTACAAGTACCCGTAATAATAAGAATAGTTAACATCTTGAAATCTTCAATGTTCTTGGCAAAATGCTCAGAATTTCACACGAGTTATGTTATTCTCATAACAACTCTTTGAGGTGGATACTTTAAAAATTTCCATTTTACAGAGGAGGCATTAAGTTAGATTACTTTCCCGTAATTAAGTAGTAGAGCTGGAATTCAAACCACGGTCATCTGACGTCATTCCCCCTAGTGTCCATAAAAATTTACCACTCAAGATTTCCTGCTGCAAGGAGAATAGCTGACTGAGGGTCCCAGATGCTGGCCCTCTGGACCCACCAAGGCATTTGCTCCATGGGCTGCTCCCGGCCAATGACTGAAGGGTACTAGTGTTGGTCCATTCCTGTGGGATACAAGACTCTTCCAACATGTGACATTAAGTGAGGCTCTCCCCATCAGCCTGGCCAAAATTTCTTAGAACTGCTGTAATTGAGGTTCCCCCTTCTCTTCCCTTCCCTTCCCTTCCCTTCTCTTCCCTTCCCTTCCCTCTCTCTGTTCACAGGGGTTAGACCTGATTCATGATCTAAAGATTCTCCCTACCCTACTCCTGCTTCCTCCCATTTATCCTTCACAAGCACTCCCCCCAATAAATCTCTTGCACATCTGATCTTGTCTGGGTGTCTACTTCTTGGAGAACCCAAACAACACACTACCCCTGCCTTATCCTGGAGAGTGGCATAAACCTCCCTATCCTTGTCTGCTTACTTCAAGGATCAAGCAAGAATTGCCAGTGACATTTCAGACTGATGGGCTGTCCATCCTTGAAAGGCCCTTGATGATTTCAAACTATTACTTTCCTCATACCCACTGTATTTTCTCCTTTTAATGAAAACACACACACACACACGCACACACACATACAAATATATAATCTACAACTGTGTCCAGATTTCTTAGATCAGAGGGGCCACAGAAATGTTTGGCTAAACCTTGGAGACAGTGTGAGTGCAGAGATGGGAAAGCCCAGTAAGTATGAGAAGAGCAGTCCCGAAGGGTGTTCTCAATGGTTTAAGACTCAGTGGTTCTCAACCTTCTGGCCCTTTAAATACAGTTCCTCATGTTGTGACCCAACCATAAAATTATTTTCGTTGTTACTTCATAACTGTAATGTTGCTACTGTTATGAATCGTAATGTAAATATCTGATATGCAGGATGGTCTTAGGCGACCCCTGTGAAAGGGTCGACGGTCAAAGGGGTCGCGACCCACAGGTTGAGAATCGCTGGAGGTGAATATGGTGCAGCTAGCACCAAAGCTTATTCCTCAAACACCAAACAAGTGCTCTGAAATAACGAGACAGAAAATAATTCAGCAATCAAGCACTAGGACGTGCAGCCTAATTCCCTCCTTTTGTTGGGAAGTCCTAATGCATAATGGTGTATGAAAGGCCCCTAGAGAACCTGAGACAAAGGAACTGGTTTAAATCCCCACGTTTATTGGATGAGGTATCTGCTTTTTAACGCTGCACCGACCTAGGGATCTGGAGTCTGTGCACATAGCCATGTTGGCATACAGGTTTCCCTGCTTGCTCTCTTCCCATATCTAGAGCCTTTTAATTTTCATTCTCAAGATGCTTTGTGTGTTTGTTTATCCTACTGTATAAGAGCGGTAGCTGAAAGCTCTTGTTAATTGGAATCCTTCATTCATTCATTCATTCATTCAAAAGGCATCAATGAGAACTTAATTCAAAGTTCTGGGCTACATTTTGTGGGACATAAGCATGAACCTGGCTCCAGCCGTCTCAAGGGACTCAGACCTAGAGGAGGAAAGTCAAGGCGTACAAATAGATCGCTTCAAAGGAACTGAAATAATTACATCTCAGAATATGGAGAACACCTCGATGGGATCGCTGCCGATGTCTCAGAATGGAAAGCGGTGAGGGGGCGAGGGGAGGGGGACAAGGATAAGTGCAGTCCTGTTGGTGAACAGGACAACCGAGGTTTCAGCGGTGCGTGGTGCTGGCGCCGGGTTCCTCCCCAGTCCCGGCTCCAATCCCACCTAACGCAGCTTCTGCGGCTGCCGCCTCCCGCGGATCTCGCATCCCTCCTGCACTCTATTCTCTCATGACAGGCTTCTTCACTATATTTAACTACCTATGCGCTAAAATTTGAGCGTCACCACCAGTCCTCCCAATTGGGCCAGTTTCCGTAGCCGAAATTCCCACCAAACGCCGCTAGGTTAGTTACTAAACTATGCGTTTGTGAATCCTGACTGCACTTGTCCTAACTCGGGTTCCGTAGAAGCGGTTCTCCGTAGGGGGGCCTTCGGCTTTAGCCAAGTTAAAAAAAAACGATAAGGTGTCTATTACATTTCCCCAAATATATTGTCGCAGGAGCAGGCCAAATGTATTAAAGTAGTCTTTATAAAGTATTTTCCTCTAAAGTATGGCTATAAAGGAGCTAGTGAAATTCATATTTCTTTTCATGCTTTAAAAATTTTTTTTCCGCACACTCTTCGTAGTCTCCCCTTCGCCCGCACCTCGCTAGACAGGCAGCACCTGGCCACCCTCCGAGGTCCTGATTTTGAAAAACGGAGCGGGCCAATCAGAATGCGGAGCGCTGTTTGGCGCTGCCATTCGAGCTGGGCCGGACCTGCGGTGGGACAACCGTGGCTCGGGGCGTCAGCGGAGGCGGCGGGGCGGCGGCATGAGGAGGGCTTTTTGGCTGCAGCGAGCGCACCAGGATATGCAGGCCGAGGGCCGCGGGCGGGCTAATGGAGGGAAGGGCAGCCTGTGAGACGTGACGGTGGAGACCAGCCC
>NW_005371823.1:1832540-1832866 GCF_000412655.1 Myotis brandtii | reverse complement strand
CACTCCGCTGACCCTGCCGGGGCAGAAGGGGCCAGAAGTCGTCTTTACAGTTGGGAGAGAGCCGTGGGCAAAGCCAGGGTTGGAGGAAAGGGGATCTTTGGAAGTGGCCGGAAGTGGCGAGAAGGTGCTAACGGGCGTTGGTACCGGGGACCGAAAGGATCAGGAAGGAGGAAGGGAGGTCTTTGTAAGTAGCTGAAAGGGTCGTGTGACCAGGGAGAAGGTTGGCGTAAGTGAAGGAAAGGTGAGGCGTGGCCAGATCAAAGGCTTGAGGGAAGGCGGTTGGTGGACGTGGAGCGAGGAGCCGGGCAAAGCCGTGGAGGTGGCTG
>NW_005371823.1:1810348-1832525 GCF_000412655.1 Myotis brandtii | reverse complement strand
TGTGGGATCAGCGGCTGGTGAGGTTGGCCTTGGTGCAGCAGCTTCGGGCTGCCTACGGCATTAAGGTCAAAGGTGGCCGCGGGCAGGGCGAGCGCCGGAGACGGGACTCAGCCGCCGCGGCCGTGGTGGTAAGTCCTGGGGGAGATTCCGGTTTTTTGGGGGGTGGGGGGGAGCACAGCTTGTACTGTCACTACCAGGTCATGCCGGCATGTTCATTCTGTATGGACCCAAAAGAGAAGGTGGTTACGTGCGTCTGATTCAATCCAGGTAGCCACCGGCTGACGTTTAAAAGAATGACATGGCTTATTCTTGACAGGGGTTTTTGGTCACTGAGAGAAAGTTGCAGGACTTTTCAGTCTCAGCAGCTTGACATTTCGAGGTAGATAATCGGGGGGCATGTAACTGTCCTGTGCGTGGTAGGATGTTTAGCAGCATCCCTGACATGTACCCACAAGATGCCAGTAGCATCTCCCAGTTGTGACAATTAAAAATATTTCCAGTTGGCTTTCCCCGCTTTCTCCATCGTTGTCATCGTCCCGTCCTCCCCCCCTCGCCCCCTCAGACCTGTTACCTTTGCCTCTCTCTCTCCTAAGCTCCAAGGGCCCTTCGTTTGCTTCTGTAACTGGTTTCCTGAGCCTAAGCAGCCCAGCTGGCTCACTTACACTACCTCTGTCACTTTCTACATAAAATTTCTCTTATACTTGGGGAAAAAATCCCCTGCCCTCCCCTCCCCATATTGCCAGTTTATTGTATTTTGAACAAGCAGCACATGGGGAAGGAGATACATACCCTGTTGTAGAGTAAGGTTTGAAGAGAAGGGGGACCAGTACATTTTCTAAATGAATCAGTAGACGAGGAGGTCTGACAGAACATTAAAATGGGCTTCAGATAATAACCTCTATATTCACCAATTTGGAAAAAAAAATCATATTTTGACACATAAAGCTGTTTTTTTAAATGAGTAAGATGAGAATCCAGAGTGGAATGATTTAAAAAGCTGTTGAGGGCCCTAGCCAGTTGGGCTCATTGGATAGAGCGTATGCCCGCAGACCGAAGGGTTCTGGGTTCGATTCCAGTCAAGGGCATGTACTTTGGTTGCAGGCTCGATACCTCGGCCGTAGGGGAGGCAGCCAGTCGAGGTGTCTCACATCCATGTTTCTGTCTCTTCCCCTCCCTTCCACTCTCTCTAAAAAAAAATGGAAAAATCCTCAAGTGAGGATTAACAACAACAACAAAAATAAAATTATTTCTAAAAATATATATAATAAGAAAAAAATAAATAAAAAAGTAAAAATATATATAATAAGCTGTTGATGATTTTGGGTGGTCAAGGTAAGGGAATTTTGAATGAGACTTTTATATCTACTGCATCAAGAATTTCATTGTGGGCCTGATTGGTGTTCTCAGTGGTTAGAGCGACATCCCAAGCACACAAGGATCTTGGGTTTGATTCCTGGTCAAGGGCATGTACCTGGGTTGCAGGTTCCATCCCTGGCCCCAGTTGGGGGTGTGCAGGAGGCAACCATTCCATGTGTCTCCCACATGGATGTTTATCTTTCTCTCCCTCCCCTAACCCAACCCCCCTCTCTTCCACTCTTTCTAAAAATCAATGGAAAAATATTCTCTGGTGAGGATTAACAAAAAAGAAAGAAAAAGAACTTTGTGAAAAATTAAGTAAATGGAGTATAAAGCATTTTATTTTTAATTTATTTGCCTAATTATATGGTACTTTCTAAGTACTTAGAACTGAAGACTGATAAAAGTAAATTTTATAACTTAATAGTTTATAATATCTGAAAGATAGTAAGTACTTGGAGAAGAAAACTACTAACACAAATAATTTGTGTTCTGGCCAGGGGGCTCCGTTGGTGGGAATGTTGTCCCACACACCAAAAGGTTGCTGATTCCATTCCCAGTCGGGGCACATACATAGGTTGCAGGTTCCATTCCAGGTCGGGAGTGTATGGAGGCAACAGGTCAATGTTTCTCTCTTTCTCATCTCAATAAAATTACATCTTGCAGTGAGGATTTTTTAAAAAATGATGTGTATACCTCATAAACTTTAGAGAAATTGTTTTTATATTCTTACAAAACCAACTATATTTGAGATTTTGGAAAGCCAATCTAGCTTTTAAATATTAACAAATATGTTGCCATATGAAAGAATTTGTACATGGATTTTTTTCACCGCTTAAGAAAAACTGACACCTGTCATTAGATTCAGATAGGTCTGAGTTTGAATCCTGCTCTACCCCTACTAGATGTGTGATCTTGAACTGCTTGTTTAATTTTCCTAAGCTTCAGTTTCTACTCTATAAAGTGGGAATAATGGTATCTCTCCTTGGGCTGTCTAAAAAAAACTCTAAGATATGGCAATAGGACTACCACAATGCCTGTCACATGTCACTTAAACTAATTTTAGTTTAATAAACGGTCTATATCCTGATTGTCACACTAGAAACACTAATAAAATGTTCTAATAAAGAAATACAGAAGATTATAGTGTTACATGAGTGGGATCTAACAAGATAGGTAACTGAAAACTATATTTCTTTAGTTATTGGGTGTTGTTGGCCAATAATAGTTTTGAGTTTTTTAAGAAAAGAACTAGAAATCTTTTAAGGGTGGTATTATAAATGATATTCCAATACATACAGTTTAAAAAGCATGCTCTTTATTTTATGAGATCAAATTTTAGCAGTTACTTATGAAGCCAAATATTGAGAATAATGAGACCTAAGGGAGGACAAGCTCCCTGAATTCTACTTATGTATGACATTTGTAGACATATAATCAGCTTCAGCATCTGATTTATTTTTGCATTTTGCTTGGTTGCACAGTATCAAGAAAATTTTGCTTTACCCAGACAAGGGGTTACCTATGTTAACTTTCTTTTTTTAAGTAGCTCTCTTTGAAATGGTAATCATAGCAGCAGCAAATATTCTTTGAATGCTTGCTCTGCATCAGATTAAGACCTATGTGAGGATACTGAGGCATAGGGAATGTTAATTTGATCAAGGTCACTTGGTAAATGGAAGAGCCAGTACAGTGGGGCCTTGACTTACGAGTTTAATTCGTTCCATGACAGAGCTCATAACTCAAATTACTCGTATGTCAAATCATAAAGTGAACGAGTGAGACACGTGATGCTGGGCTGATGTTGTGGCATTCACTGTGACGTTCGCTGCGCCAACTAGCGGTAGGGTATCTGAAGCTGGCTCGTAACCCGAATTTTAGCTCGCAACTCAAAGCAAAAAATTGGCCGAGAGATGGCTCGTATCTTGAAAAACTCGTTAGTCGGGACACTTGTAAGTCAAGGCCCCACTGTATTTGAAATCTGGCAGTTCTCCCTCTAGTAAACAGCTTGCTCTCTTACAGCATTATACTAAATTGTCTTTTCTGTATTCTTCAATTAAATGGAGCCACATGTTTGGAAAAGTGAAATTTTGTTAGTCTGTTGAATCATGAACAATGCTGAATGGTTTCGCATTGTAAATACAAGGTTAAATAATAAATAAGATGCTCTTAAAATATAAGTGCTTCAAGAGCATTCTTGGAGAGCAGATTCATTTAAGCTACATTAACATTTTTGAGATTAGGTATACACACTTATTTAAGTTTGTATAAGTAGACACATATACAGGCTTTAATTTATTTTCTTAAATCCAATGAAAAGCTACAACTTTGTTATTCAGTGACACATTTTTAAGAAGTTTGAATGTGTGCACAAAGATAGTGTGTACAAACATGCAAGTTAACCGACATTTACAATTTTACTCTTGGGATTTTCAAAGTAGTTAAATGAAATTTGAATTAAATGTTTGCAGAATCCCTATTTTTGGGTAGCTCAGAAAGTAGTTTGAATAGCATTTTCCATGGAGTGTGTAAAAGATAATCAGGTCTAAAAATAACCACTTCTGGTGTAATTTTAGGAAGTACCCAATGAATGACAGGAATTACCATTATCAATTGACTTAGCCTCTTGTTCAAATTAGTATTTATAAGGTGCCAGATGGAAGGTATAAGGTCAGTATTTTTAAGGTCACTGAAAAAACAGGTAGTATTTTTTTAAAATACATATTTATTGATTTCAGAGAAGAAGGGAGAGGGGGAGAGAGAGAGAGAGAGAGAGAAACATCAATGATGAGGCAGAATCATTAATCAGCTGCCTCCTACTGAGGATCCAGCCCACAACCAGGTCCTTGACCGGAATCAAAACCCGGGCCCTTTAGTCCGCAGGCCTAAGTTCTATCCACTGAGCCAAACCGGCTGGAGTGGAACAGGTAGTATTTTGAGGGAAACCTTAGTGTTTTGGGACAAATCTGTTTAAGAATTTCATGACTAAACACTAACAGGGTTGATTTTTCCATAATGGCTTTGGAAACCGATGGAATTTACCAAGTTGCTTGAGGGCACTGACTTTATCTTTGCCATCATTGTACTCTTAGCACCTAGCATAAGGTAGTTACTTTTTACAAAATGTACTTGAAAGAATTGCTTTTTTTAAGTGTTGTTATTGACTTCAGAGAGGAGGGCGGGGAGAGAGAGAGGAAACATCCATGAGAATCATTGATTGGCTGCCTCTTGCACTCCCCCTACTGAGGATTGAGCTGGCAACTAGGGCTTGTGCCCCACTGGGAATCAAACTGTGACCTTCTGGTTCATAGGTCGATACTGAACCTCTGAGCCACCAGCTGGCTCTGCTATCTTTTTTTATTTGTTGAGGTTTTAAATTTGCCCTAATGTTTAAGAAAATTTATATTATGCTTAATATTTGTGTTAGAGTAACTAAATTTGTCATTTTAGGGTAAAATATTTGGAGTACCTTTTAATGCATTGCCCCATTCTGTTGTACCAGAATATGGACACATTCCAAGGTAAGCAAAGTTTGAAATGAATAAATATTTCAAAGTGGTGTTTGAATGTTTAAAAATAAATAGTTGATTGACTCACACATTTGTTTAAATTAACAGATGATTTCATTTCTCAGTAGTAATGTAAAAAAAAATTTACTTAAACTTTCACATATTTTAACTTTAATTTTTACTTACTCCCAGGATTGAATTTTAAGGTTTAGTAATGAGTAAATGTTAGAGAGCAAATTATTTTTGTTCTATTAAATTAGAGATTTCAGATCTATACCAATTCTTTTGCCACAATTCTGATTATATTCAGTAATATACTGAATTACCAATACAGCCAAAATATTGATATTTTTATTTTAGAAAAGTTGGGTAAAAGAATATTATGCTAAGATATTAGCGTATTTGTGAATATAAATTACATACCTTGAACTTTTTAATGTTGTTTACTGTTTATAAATAATCTTTTGGACTAACTGGATCAGAAATTACTAGGTAAGTTTACATCTTAAGAAAATAGTTTAAATGCATTTAAAGAAACTGTTTTAGCTCTCTCTAATTATTTTTCCCTCTGTCCAAAGTAGGGTTCATTCTGCCTACTCTAGTCCAGTAACCTGGGTTTTTAATTGATGCATTGTCCAAAAGCACTTACTGAGCACCTTGCTACCTTAGAATCATTTTCCCACAGATAATAGGTGTAGATTCATAATCTTCATTAAGGTTTCCACTTAGTATTTTGCTTTTTAAATAATCTGCAAAGGTTTGTTTATACGGATTTTCAACATTTAGAATTGCAAATTCTAATAATGACTACATCTTTGTCATAATTTTTGCGTGCTAAAAGAAACAACAAACTACTCTGTCAGTTACCCTCTGCGATGTTTAGTCACTGTGCACCAATGCAACTTTTATCAGTTGCTTACAGCTGATATCCATTCTAATTTATTGGTACCAGCTATTAACTAAGCATCTAAAACTACCATTGGTTGTTAGAAATTGTTCAATGTAAAAATTGAGCACACACCTTTAAATATGAAAAAGATTGTAAGGACTGGGGTGTATTTGATTTTCTGAGAGATAATGTTAGAGTGAGAAAAAAAAAACACCTTGCCTTATTTTGGGGGAAACGTAGTAAGTAGATGGTAGATATTTTAAGCTGTGTATGCTGTGCAAGATCCCACATGGGAGAGAATGAAGAAAAGAAGGCCTTGGAGACTTGAGTCATCCTAGCATGTAGAGGGCTGGAAGAAAAAGAGGATCCAGAAAAGGAGTTTGAGAAGAAGCAGTCAAAGAGTCAGTAGGAAAACCAGAAGAGTGAAAAAGTATTTTTAAAATGATCTGGGAGTGGTCAAGTGTATTATGCTGGTAGGACAAACAAGATGAAGACAATGAATTTACCATGGATTTGGCAAGGCAGAGGCCATTGGTGACTCTGAAAGCGCTTTTTTTTTTTTTGAGTAATGGCTATGAGAGTCTGATTGGAGAGGGTGGAGGAGAGACTGGGATATGAAGGAAGGTAGATTAGAGGCAGTGCAAAAGACAAGTCCTGTGCTCTGAATGAAAGCAGAGAAACAGAGGATTGAGAAGGATGTAGGTTAAGTGGGTTTACTGAAGTTGTCATGGGTAAAATGGTGGTTCCTAGAGAGGAATTTAGGAAGCAAGTGGCCTTTTATCACAGATTAAAGGGATTTGTAGCATCAGAGCTTCTGTAAGGGGTGTAGTGCCTGGTCTGCTCCTGTACTTTGGCAGAATAATGGGATTTATAAAGATGTGTTCTGGCCACCTGAAAAGATTTCTCTGTTTCAGTTTTCTTGTTGATGCTTGCACATCTCTAGAAGAGCATATTCATACAGAAGGGCTTTTTAGGAAATCAGGATCTGTTATTCGTCTAAAAGCGTTAAAGGTAAGCATATTCTTAAACTGTCATTTTTCTTTTGTGCCATATTTTTGGTGTGGTTTTGTGATTGAGCTATGTAGAAGTATTACATGAATTATTGACAGAAATTGAATTTGAAAATAGCTTTTTTCATGGCAGAAGAACTTTTTTCCAAAAGAAAGTAAATCATTTCTGTAATGCTCTTCCCCCCTACGCTGTTTTATTGAGGTATAATTGACCAGTACATTTAGGATGTACAACTTGATGTTTTGATTTACATATACATTGTGAAATTACCACAATCAAGCTGTTTATAAAATGCTTTGAAAGTTTAGAGTAATTTAAAATTCATAGTCCTAGTTTCTATAAATGGAAAAAATTTTTTTATTATTTTTAGCCTTCTGAAAAGGAGATATATTGAAATAAGAGTTAAAAGAAATTTATTTTAAAAAGCTCTTTAGAGTACAAGAAAGGATAGTTTATTTGCAATATACTCCTAAGCCCCCAAACACTCATGATTATTTTATATATTTCAGAATAAACTGGATCATGGTGAAAGTGGCCTGTCTTCTGCACTTCCTTGTGATATTGCAGGACTTCTTAAGCAGTTTTTTAGGGACTTGCCAGAGCCCATTCTCCCAGCTGATTTACATGAAGCACTTTTCAAAGCTCAACAGTTAGGAACAGAAGAGAAGAATAAAGCTACATTGTTGCTCTCCTGTCTTATGCCTGACCACACTATTGATATATTAAGATACTTCTTTAATTTCCTCAGGAATGTTTCTCTTAGGTAAGTAGTAATTAAAAGTCTTGGGAAATGAGAATTTAATTACTCAAGTAGCTGGATTTACTCTTACAGATAATAAAATTTCATTTGGAGTGAAAACTTCTTAAAAGTCCTATATAACAAAACCCTAATATGCAAATCAACCAAACAGCAGAAGACTGGTCACTATGATGCACACTGACCACCAGGGGGCAGATGCCCAACGCAGGACGCTCCTGTGTTGACCATCTGCCCCCTGAGAGGGAGGTGACTGGTGGGGGCGGGGCCAGTGAGCGGGCGGGGCCAGGTTGCCAGGCAAGGTGGGTGCCAGCGGGGGCCCCCTGATCGCCCTGCCTGCAGTCGCCCCACAGATTAGCCCTGATTGTCAGCCAGGCCTTGGAACCCTACTCTGTGTATTGGGAACAGTCTCTTAGAAAGAAAAATTAAAACCTGGTAAGGCTACTCTTAACACTGAAAAAACAGGATGATGCAGCGATGGCATGCATGGACTCTGGCTTGTCCATTTTGTGGTCAGCCCTGATTCTGACACTTATTACTGTGTGACAAAGCCAGTTACTTATCAGGATTTTTCCATTGTCATGCATAAGTGTGATTGGCCTGTGGTTTTGTTTCTTGTTTGTTTTTAATAGAATACATTCTTTGCTAGATTTTGGTGTTAACACTAAGTTGCATCTATAATATAAAAGTGTATTATGCTAATTAGAACGGACAGCTGAACGACCTTCTGACGTCCTTCTGGACAAAGCCGTGGCGGTGGGGGCCGAGGCAGAGGTGGTTAGGGGCAATCAGGCAGGCAGGAGAGCAGGTAGGAGCCAGCAGTCCCGGATTGCGAGAGGGTGCAGGCCGGTCTGAGGCCCCTCCTCCCCTGCATGAATTTTGTGCACCAGGCCTCTAGTATTATATATTTCCTTTCCATAAGAAATCTATCCTGTATAACTTAAGAAACAATATACCAAATGATTTACTATGTCTTCTCTGATCATTATGAATGCCTGAACAGCTTATTGGTGATTGTAGGATTCTTTGTCCACTGAATGGTTTCAGATTACTGTGTTTTTAAAATATTTGTGTTTTGCTCTTCAAATTTCTCTTCTCTTTGCTGTCAATGAGCCTGCTTGTTCTAGACATACTTCCTGCCTTCTAATACTTCAGATTTCCTGTGTGTGGGTTTGAAAATCAGACATATTCAATTTGTGTGGAAAAACAAAGTGTGGGCTCTATGTTTGCATGATTTTGATGATGTGTATCTAAGCACACAGAAGTTGTGTATTTCTGGTTCTGTCTTTATTCAACCTGATCATGTAGATGGGTAGATGAAGGGTAACTATATTGTGACTTGTGTTGGACTGGAAAAGTAAAAGGTCTTCAAAATATACTTAATACTTTATTTTAATTTTTATCTTTGGTGCCATCTCATAAAACCTTTTTTTCATTTAGGTCCAGTGAGAATAAGATGGATAGCAGCAATCTTGCAGTGATATTTGCACCAAATCTTCTTCAGACAAGTGAAGTACATGAAAAGATGTCTGCCAACACAGAAAAAAAGCTACGATTGCAAGCTGCAGTAGTACAGACTTTTATTGATTATGCATCAGATATTGGTAAGATGTAGTTGCATTATTAAGTAACTAGAGGCCCGGTGCATGAAATTCGTGCACGGGAGAGGGGGCCTGCACCCTCTCCAATCTGGGACCTCTTGGGGGATGTCTGACTGCCAATTTAGGCCTGATTCCTGCGGGATTGGGCCGTTCGGCAGTCAGACATCCCTCTCACCATCTGGGACCGCTGGCTCCTAACCGCTCACCTGCCTGCCAGCCTGATCACCCCTAACCACTCTGCCTGCCTGCCTGATCGCCCCTAACCACTCTGCCTGCCTGTCTGATGCCCCTAACTGCTCCCCTGCCTGCCTGATCGCCCCTAACCTCTCTGCCTGCCTGATGTCCCTAATCGTCTCTGCCTGCTTGCCTGATCGCCCCTAACTGCATTCCCCTGCTGGCCTGATCGCCCCTAACTGCCCTCCCCTGCTGGCCTGATCTCCCCTAACTGCCTCTGCCTCAGCCCCCGCCACCGTGGTTTTGTCTGGAAGACGTCCGGTCTAATTAGCATATTACCCTTTTATTAGTATAGATGGGATTTATTTAAGTGAGGGAGATCCCAGCTTCTTCAAGTGAACTATGAAGACAACTGTTAGAAAGTTGGTATATACTATTGAAACATTTCGGGGGAGAGGGGGGCAAGTAGAGGAAAGATCTTAATTGTGAACATTTTCTTTTAGGACATGTTCCAGATTTTATCATGGAAAAGATACCGCCTATGTTGGGTATTGATGGTCTCTGTGCTACTCCATCACTGGAAGGCTTTGAAGAAGGTCAATATGAAACTCCTGGTGACTATAAGAGAAAGCGAAGACAAAGTGTAGGAGGTAAGGAGCAGTGACAGTTTGTTTTAGGGAGGTACAGCAATTTGCTTTATCTGAAATTCGCTTGAACATAAAGAAGTAGAAGCTATGGTGTATGCCATTTTGGTGCTTACAGCATAGTTAGAACGGCGTGACATATGCATGTGAAAAGTAAAAGTGACAGTATAATCTAATATTAAGTGCTAGATCTTCAGCACAAACCAAATGAGAAAAGTTCCCAGGATTGTAATTGTCAGGGCTCTTCAAAGTGAGCCTTCTTAAAGAAAAGGTAGAATGTAAGGGGGATTGGGTGGAGGACCAGAATAATTGTATCTTACTCTAGATGAGAAGAATGCTATGAAAAAATATTTCTGTAAGAAAGAAGTAATCAATGTCTGTAAAAAGACCAACGTGGCTTGAAGTGTTCATCCTAAGGATTAGGATGATATGGTGAGCTCAATGTCAGGCTAAAGAATTAGAACATTGAGTATTAGAGAACCATTGAAGTCATAACATGATTAAAAATACGGCAGTCCTCGGGTTACATCGAACTCGACGTACATCGCCATCTCCCATTTATTAAAAAAAAAAAAGTTCCATCATTTCGACGTATGTACATATGTACTTAGTTTTTTATTTATTTACCACAAGTAAAGGTCAGGAATTGTTATCTTTCTTTTAAATTTTTTTTACTGTTTCAATTCATTACTGCTGTGTATGTGCTCCATGTGAGTGACGTAGGTGCTTATGTAGGTGGGTTCCGACTTACGGTGAAAATCGCATTATGTCGCGCCCTAGGAATGGATCTCCAACGTAACCCGAGGACCTACTGTATTTTAGAAAGTTATCTAGTTTGAAGAACTGAGACTTGGAGGTAGGGAGAATAGTCAGAAATGTGGGGCAATAATCCAGGTATGAGATAATGATTTGAAAGTGATATGAATTAGTTAGGAATATGAACTAAATAATGTGGGAACATTACCAAGGAAGAAACAAAAAAATCCAGGGTTCCATTGTAGTGAAATCAATTATAATACTTTTCAGCTGCTTTTTTTAATTTAATTTTTTTAATTCTCACCTGAGGATATTTTTTCCATTTATTTTTTAGAGAGTAGAAAGGAGGGATGGAGGGGTAAGGAGAGGGAGAGATATGAGAGAGACACATCGATAGGTTGCCTCCCGCATGCATCCTGACAGGCCAGGGATTGAACCCACAACCTAGGTACATGCCCTTGATGGGAAATAAAACCTGCCACCCTTCCGTGCGCAGGCTGATGCTCTAAAAGCGCTGAGAAACACTGGCCAGGGCCACATCTCCTTGATGAAGAAGTCTGTGGCCGTATCTCCTCCAATTATCTTGGAAAATTTCTTATCTTTTGAGTATTGGAACCAGTTGTCATTAACTACCCCATTTCTTTTAACTATTGGTTTATATAGTATTACCTTCTATTTTTTCTTTGCTTCCTGTATAAATTTCTTATGCCTTCTGCATCAGTTTCCTAGGGCTACTATAACAGAGTACAACAAACTGGGTGGCTTGAAACAAAACTTGAGTACAACTGCAGAGACCATAATTGCAAATAAGGTCACATTCTCAAGTACTGGGAGTTAGGTCTTAAACATATCTTGGAGGACAGAATTCAACCCATTAAACTTCTTCCTATCCCAAATGTAGCTATTTTAAGACACAGATTATCTTTACTACCCTACTTCCTTATAGTTTGTTACCTCATCTAAATAGTTGAACACTGGATCTCTGTCATTCACTGTTAACTCTCAAATGTCAGTTTCAGATTCATGCAAATTATTTAATAACAATTTTCCTATTTAACCACATCAGTTCCACTTTAGTAAGGGAGGGCCTACTAGGCATTCTTCTTCTTCTTTTTTTTTTTTTATACATTTCAGAGAGGAAGGGAAGAGGGAGAGAGATATAGAAACATCAATGATGAGAGAGTATCATTGATCAAGTGCCTCCTGCACACCCCCTACTGGGGATTGAGCCCACAACTTAGGCATGTGCCCTTGCCTGGAATCAAACCCGGGATCCTTCAGTCCACAGGCCAACACTCTATCCACTGAGCCAAACCAGCTAGGGCTAGGCATTATTCTTTAAAAAATAAAAGTGTAAACATGACTCCCAACCACTGAGTCATACCAGCCAGACTAGTGTTTATTTTTTATGTTATAGTTAGCCTTCTTTCTTTTTAATATCAGACTTTGAAATGCCACAAACATCACTGTGATCTGATTTGCAGTAGCTTTAAAGAATCTTTTGACTTTTTTTTTTTACTTATTAAATTGTGGAAAAATATAACAAAATTTACCACCTTAACCATTTTAAGTGTACACTTCAGTAGTGTTCAGTACATTCACATTGTACAACCAAACTCTAGAACTTTTATTTTGCTGTTATAAGAGTTAGTTACTTATTCCTTAACTTTATGCTATATATGACAATTCTCAATAATTGTATTGCTCTAGAATCTACACAGAATTCATGAGCACACTCTTAAAATAAGTAAGAGGAATTTGGTCTATCATAATTTTCCCATTCTTGCCTGTGTATGTGAGTGTGTGGGCTCCTTGGCATTGTCTTTGTGTTAATGAATGTCTTTCATGGACACTGATGCAGCACTGAACTGATTCAATTAATATGATGCCCTGAAATCCTCTATAATAATAAAAGCATAATATGCTAATTAGACCAGACGTCCTTCTGGACGAAGCTGGAGATGCGAGGGAAGCCCAGGTCCCGGGTGCCTGCCAGTGGCCTGAGGGAATCCTGGGTCCCGGGTGCCAGAGGGAAGCAGATGCCGGCATCCAGGGGAAGGAAGGCCTACTCTTGCACGAATTTCATGCATGGGGCCTCTAGTGTATAATTAAAGGCTAATATGCAAATCGACTGAACGGCGGAACAACTGGTCGTTATGACGCGCACTGACCACCAGAGGGCAGACACTCAATGCAAGAGCTGCCCCCTGGTGGTCAGTGCGCTCCCACAGGGGGAGCACCGCTCAGCCAGAAGCTGGGCTCCCAGCTGGCAAGCGCAGTTGGGGGAGCCCCTCCTGCCTCCGTGGCAACACTAAAGATGTCTGCTGTGAGCAGGCCTAAGCTGTCAGTCGGACATCCCCTGAGGGCTCCCAGACTGTGAGAGGGTGCAGGCTGGGCTGAGGGCCCCCCTCCCCCGAGTGCACGATTTTTGTGCACCAGGCCTCTAGAGAGGTGGTCTATACTTTCAGTGTGGCCCATTATGCACCAAGGACAGTCTCAGATTATGGAGGGAACAGTTTGTCTTTCCATACCCCTGGTTTTGCTGTGCTGGTCTAATTGTGTTTATCTGCTGTGGCTGAATCTGTTGCTCTGTGTCTTCTGCTCTACATCTTGTTTCTCTTCTTTTCCTTTCTTTTTTCTTTTTCCTCTCCCTTATTAACCTTGTTGATCTGCCCAGGTTTCATAAAGGTTGGCTTGGTTAGCCATTGCCTGCGAGTTAGAGCATTGCCTATTTTTGGCTCTTTGAGGTTTTCAGTATTCTCCTGGTTTGTATATATTTCACTTGAGAGTGTAAGATTTCTCAATACATAAGTGCGCTATAGCTGAGCTTGAATTTACTAGTAAATAACTACATTGAGTGATATTTGCTGATTAACATATTTAAGAGATTTTTTTGTTTCATTGTGACTGAAAATTAGGGGTACATTTTTGCATGAAAGTATTCCTGTTGAAGTCACAATTTCTTATATAGCTAAATCCAGTGTATATTTTTTGGCTTGTATTATTGAGAATCTCTGACTATTTGATTATGTCCTGTCTTTCCTGATTTTTTTTCCTCTCCTTTTTTATTTGTTTACTTTTGGTTTTGCTTTGAAATACTATGCTTTCATGGTTTTCCTGCCTGTTAAGTCATTTGTTCTGTCTCATTTTTATGGATTTTTTTCTTACCACCTCTTGAATGTTCCATTCTTTCATACTTGATCTTCTTACTCTTTGTCCTCTATTTATTTGTTTATTTTTAAAATAGATTTGTATTGATTTCAGAGAGGAGGGAGAGAGAGATAGAAACATCAATGATGAGAAAGAATCATTGATCAGCTGCCTCCTGCACACCCCACACTAGGGAGCAAACCCACAAGCCGGGGGACCAGGAATCAAACCGTGACCTCCTGGTTCATAGATCTACATTCAATCACTGAGCCATGCTGGCCGGGCTTTGTCCTCTTTTTAAATGATCTCATTCATTGTCATTTTTAAAAACTACCATTTCTGGGCTGATGATTCCCAAATCTACTTCTCCAGCCCAGATCTTTACACAAATGGATTTATATCATCTCAGTGTTTCATAGACATATCTAACTCTTTTTTCATAATGTCCCTTTTTTTTTTTGGTGGCACCATTATCTACTGACTCAGCAAGTCAGAATTTTCCCCACATCTCACTATTCACCAAATCTTGTAACTTTGATCTCCTAAATTATTCCTGCCTTCATTTTCCACTGTTCTGTCCCTGTTCAGACCTTCATCTGCTGTCTGGCTAATTTCCACTCTTCCTTCAGGTCTCAACTATTCCTCAGGAATACCTTTGACTCCCCAGTATAAGTCAGTTGTTATATTTGTACCTCAGACTATTTAACCCACTTGTCATTATGTATTTAGTATTTCCTTAGTGTACTTGTTTCCTCTCTGAGAATAAGTTCCATAAAGGCAGACTGTCTTGGTCACTGTTGTATCTCTAATGCTAGTGCAGTGCTTGACACATTATAGGAACAAATTAAATACTTGTTGAATGACTTAGTAACATACTTAGAAGAACCTTCAGCTAGTTTGCCTGCCTCCAGGGAGGCTTGCTGCCTCAGGTCTGTCTTTCACACTGCTGTCAGAGCAATTTTTCTAAAATGTGCATCAGACAGTTTTGCCTTTGGAGAAAGAAGTTCAAGTTTTTCAAAATGACACACAAGCCCTCTTCCTGATATAAAAAGGGTTATCTTATGTTCACTTCAGCAGCACCTACACTAAAAATTGGAATGATACAGAGAAGATTAGCATGACCCTTGCACAAGGATGATACAAATTCCTGAATTTTTGTGACTGTGGGGGGAAGGGTGGTGGGTGGAGGTAGAAGAGGATATGTGGGAGATGAATAGTGGTGGAAAATAATAAAATAAAGGGAAGAATTAAAAACAAACAAACCACAAGACACTACTTAAAAAAGGCTTATCTTTTACCTTATCAACTGTTCACTGTTTGCTCTAGCAATACCAAACTACTGGTTTCACCCAGCCATTGTAGCTCTGGTTGAGCGTTGACCCATGAACCAAGAGGTCACCAGTTCCATTCCCAGTCAGGGCACATGCCTGGGTTGTGGGCTCCATCCCCAGTTGGGGGCGTGCAGGAGGCAGCCGATCTTTGATGTTGCTCTCTCATCAATGTTTCTATCTCTCTATTCTTCTCCCTTCCTTTCTCTCTAAAATAAATCAATAAAAACATTTTTAAAAAGATCTGCTAGTTTCTAGTATACATAAATCTTGTGTTTACTTACATGCCTATGCATATGCTGTTCACCTTGCCTCAAATCAACACCTACTAATCCTTCAGAACACAGGCCAGGTTTTACTTACCCTGCAAAGCTTTTTCTCTTATTGCCACTTCCCCTTCCTCAACAAGTAATGCTTTCCTCTTCCATACTCTTTCCGTACATCATAAGTATTTGTTTTACATTTCATTTGGTATTGTATATCTCTTATTTTTTGAAAGAGAGATCAGAGTATAAGTGAAATGGAATAAAATATACCATTTAGGTTTTTTCCTATTTTGAAATAATAACCTTAAGTGACCTTAAAAACATATGTTGATACAAATGTAGATTCTAGAAGACCACAGATATCAATGTGAATTATTGGTGAAAGTTAGGTAAATGTTATAATTAATTATATGATTATATATGCCTTGCATTTCAGATTTTGTCAGTGGAGCACTAAATAAACTTAAATATAACAGAACACCCTCTGTTACACCTCAACAAGAAAGAATCAGTAAGTGATATGTATTTAATGAAAATTTCTGAGTTATTTTGGTTTAATCAAATCCAATATTTTCAGTGGAGATACTGTACTATAATACTATGCTGTGACTTGCTAATTACATTGGATATAATAAACCCAAAATTATAGATAAGAATTTCTTTTAGTCTATTTTATCTTTAATCTTCTAAATCATGCTTTTCTGTTGCTTATAAGTTAGATGTTATTGAACATGTAAGAATAACTCAATTTTATTTTTGTTTTAGAACCATAAGTTTATGAGTATATGTGACCCTCCCCCCCCCCTTTTTTTAATCTTGGTTTGCTTGTGGTTGAAATTAGCCCAGTAACAATTATAATTTTCTTCCCTATGTTAATATTCTTTAATGTGAATTATATGCATCTTTTAGTATATTTTGATCAAGTTACTACAGCTTGCCTATTTTTATTTTACAGAATTAATTATATTAATTTAGTTTTATAGCATGTATTTGATAATGTGAACATATATCACTCCATTCTTTGTTTAGTCCTAAGTAATAATTTTATAAGAATAAATTTATATAGCTTTTTTATTTTATCAACATTGTGGGAGAAACAATAAATTGTGGGGGTTTTTCAGCCCAGCTGTCTGAATCTCCAGTGATTCTTACACCAAATGCTAAGCGCAAACTGCCAGTAGATTCTTCTCATGGTTGCTCAAGTAAGAAAAGGAAGTCCATCAAGCACAATTTTAATTTTGAGTTGTTGCCAAGTAATCTCTTCAGTACCAGTTCTACACCAGTATCAGGTAACAAATGTGATTTACATAATTGGGTTGTAAACATTAACATAAGTGCCTGTTCTGGGTAAAGTGCTATTTCATGTTAATACTGCCCTTGAGGAGCCAGAGCTTTATTTTTTATTAAACCTGAATTTTTATAAAGTCCCCTAAGTTTTAAAATAGACTGATCTGTATAATTGACATGTATGTGGTTTATGGCCATGCCCATTGAAAGTTATGAGAAATAACTGGGAGGGAGAGTCTGGCTTCTGTGGATAGCATCAATGCTCAGATTTTATGTGATTAGACATACTGAATTCTACTTCTGGATCTGTAGCTATAGCTGTATTGCTGTCTTCTGTTAAGTTGAGGTTGTCCAAAGTTTGATCATCTCTGAATCCACAGTGGGGTAACTATCATGAGTTGCATGTGGATGGGGGGGCGGGGGAGGGATGTAATATTTTTAATGTTTTATGCTCTAAAAGCTTTAAAAAGTTTTTATATACTGTTTCTTGTAGCATGGCTTCCAGATCCCTTACCATCCCAGCCATTTTCTTCCAAATGAACTATAAGTTCCTAATATGGCCAACCAGAGCCTCCAGGGAATAATATAATTTAATCATGCCCATTTGAGTGCCAGACTTTTGTTAGTGTGGTCTTAGGTTGGGTTGGCTTCTTTAGCATGTGCAACAATACAGTTGGCTCAAAATAACCTATAGTCAACCCAAATGAAATGAAACCATAACTAAGTCTGAGGTCTTCCATCTCATATTTGTCTCACATTTAGTCAAAATGTGAGTAATCTCTACCTCTTTTAGATTTTTATTGGTTGGTTTCTGACAATGTTAAGAGTTCCATTTTGAATTCATTAGCTGGGTTAATAGATCTTCTCAAAGGCCTCTCGTTTATTTAAAAAGTTTATATTTTCCCTGTTTGTTTTATTAAAAATTGAAAACAATAGCAGTTTGTTCTCTATGGTCCTTAACAGGTTCTCTTGGTTCATTAATGTGTAATAATAAGAATTTTGAGGATACGTCTGTAGCTTTTTCAGTATTCAGAAGTTGAAGACTTCAATTTATTTCAAAGTAACTTTGGGTTTCGTTTTTTGAAATTTAAAGGCTTTTCCATTTTGGAGGACTTTTTCCAAATGGCACATGTGAAGTGTGGTTCTACCTGCCTTTGCTTATTCGCATTACATTGTCCCCAAGATGATCTGCTGACTCCTTTTCTCTAAACTTCCCCCAAATAAGGTTAAACATTCTTGTGTTATTGTAACATTACTATGAACCTGCTTAATCAGTGAATTTTTTAAATAAAACATTAAACAACAGTAATCCTATTATTTTAACTCACCTCTTTGTTGTTGTTAGTCCTCACCTGAAGATATTTTTCCATTGATTTTTAGAGAGTGGAAGGGAAGGGGAGAGACAGAAAGAGAAACATCAATGTGAGAGACACATTGATTGGTTGCCTCCTGCACACACCCCAACCAGGGCTAGGGATAGAGCCTGCAACTGAGGTATGTGCCTTTAACCAGAATCAAACCTAGGATCCTTCAGTTCATGAGCAAACACTTCAACCACTGACCCAAACTGGCTAGGGCTCACTTTTTTTTTTTCTCTCCTATCCTACTTTCTCAGGCACAATTCAATAAATTTCATTTGCAAAATGTTTTTTTAAATGTTATAAAGGCAATATTATCTAAAGTCCATGAGTACCTATATACAATTTCTTTCTTACATATGTGATAACTTTGCATTATGCCATGTATTCTGGCTGTGCCTTCTTATGATCACTGCAGCCCTAGGATAATGTTACCTGTGTCATATTGGATACATTATACTGGCCTCCAAAATTTTATTTAGCCAAGTGCACACACCCCAAGGTCACTGTAATGGTTGTATTATTAACTATTTTTATAACTGAAAAACACTTGGATGTCTCTGGGGACCCATGTGAATTTATCAAAACAAATGACAAGAGGGTTCACGCTTGTGGAGTATGTCTTAAGCATAATTCAAATGTAAGTCAAATGTATATGGAGCTTTATTTTATAATTATTTTACTTTTTCCTCATTTCTTTTATAGTCAATTATAGTGTTAAAATAACTTGATCAAAATGAGCTGTTGTAACCACCAGTTTTTAGCATGGAACATGACAGTAGACAAGTGGTTAGGCATGTGTTATAGATTATTTTCTTGCTAAAAATATTAGACAAGTTATATTCAAGTCAGACAGCAGTTGGCTAGTAGGTGCATACTGGATACTCAGACTCTAAATTGCTTTTCAATAGTTTATTTTTAGTAATAGTATTTAATATTACGTATCAGATACTTTGCTGGGCATTTTATATATATTACAATAATACTTATATTTGCTATAGAAATCCATTTTCAAAGCCTCAAGTCATTAGTAAATGGTGAGACAGACTGTCTCGTAAGCTTGTCTTTCTCCAATCTGCAACAGTGCCACTCCTTTGTATTCTTAGACAAGTTTAAAACTCCAATGTGCAAGCAATGGTTAATCTGACCTTTCATTTCTACTAAAAAGAAGAAAATTGATTCTTTTTTAGTTGAGTTGGGTTGTTTGGCCCCTAAAATTTTTAAGCAGAAGTGATATGATTTTTCTTGTGGCTTTAAGTCTAATCACTATTAATAATTTATATTTTGAAAAAGAAAATAAGTGTGTGTGGTATATTACATGTGATTGTTTTTATAGTTCACTTTGATACAAGCCCAGAGGTGTCATCTCAGAGTTCACTCTCTCCTATAGCCATCAGTGGAAATCATTTGATCAGTACAGATGTACCACGGCGAAGTAAAAGGATTGCAAGCAAAAAAGTTTGCAGGTAATTTATCTAGGGTATTTTCATTGGATAAATATTTGATGTATATAGCTAATAAAATATTTTGTCTTTATACCAAGAATCATAATTTTAAAAAATGTTTTCTGCGTTATTAACCAGGTGCCCTTTATATATTCTCCAGAGAAAGATTCCTAGTTTGAATCATTTACTTGCTTGAAATCCTACTTCAAGTTGATATGTGTAATTTTTAAATTTCTGGTTAATTTAAAAAGCTAGTTTATTCTGATGATTCTGGTTTATAAGTGACTAAATAACTCTTGTGATAGATGGAAAAATCATTTTTGCGTGCAAATACAATGTGTTCACATATGGTATCTTAAAACTGAACTGATTTTAGAAATATTATTTGCTCTGGACATTCTCAAATTTCATTTTGCAAAAGTTTCTCCAATTTTTTTTGCTATAAACTGATATTTTAAATTCCATTTTTTTTAGGGTGGAATCAGGAAAAGCAGGCTGCTTCTCTCCTAAAATCAGTCGTAAAGAAAAAGTTCGAAGATCTCTTCGTTTGAAATTTAGTCTGGGGAAAAGTAGCAAAGATGCAGTAAGTGTCTATCACCATTTCATTGATGTTTATCATAGCATAACGCTGTAGATTTGATGCTGGAAGACCCTCTCAACCCTGCCTCTCCTCTAGCTACTTTCCCATTCTCTACTCCTCTTTATACCAAACTCTTAAACTTGCCTATCTCTAGTCTCTCCTTTTCCGATTCCATTGAGGCTTTCATCCTCAACACTCACAGAAAATATCCTCATGGTCACCCATGAATTCATCCTCACTCAAGCCACTAGACAAAGATCAGTCCTTGTTTGACTTGACCCACCAGCAACATTTGACCTGGCTGATCACTTGCTCCTTTTCAACGTGCTTTCTTTTCTTGCTTCAAGGACACTACTTTCATGAGTTTCTTCCTTCTTTGCTGGTTACTCTTCTAATTCCTTTGCATTGGAGTTCCCAAAGCTTCATCTTTGGACCTTTCTTTTCTTTCTCCACTCACTCAAAGATGATCATCAATTTTAAACATCATATATTTACTTGAGACCTCCAAGTTTTTATCTCCAGCCCAGAATGCTCTCCTGAACAACTTGTCTGTTTCTTAACATCTGCCTACTTGACCTCCATAGTTGGATGTCTATCCAGTAGACATCTCAAGTGTAACCTTTCCCAAATAGAGGTCTGAGATGCATTTCTTCACTGCCTCTATTTTTCCAATCCTACCCTTTCCCCAATCACACTCCTACCTGTAGTCTTCACCATCCAGTTATGGCAATTCAGTCACTTAGGCCAAACCATGCAGGCATTCTTGACTCCTCACTTTCTCTCACACACCCTGCCTACACCATTAGGAATCCTGTCTTAACTATTGCATTCCGAGTATATTGAGATCAGTTTCATCAGTACTATATTGTTAACTTTAAGTCCTGTCATCTTGAACTTGTATTACTGCAATAAGTCTCTATTAGTAGGTCAACCTGCTTCTACCTTGCTCCTGTACTCTAGCCAAAATTATCCTTTTAAAACCCAAGTTAAGTCATGTCATTTCTTGGCTCAGAACCCTCCAGTAACTCCTCATTTCACTCTGAAAAAAAAAAAAAAGCTAAGTCCTTCCATCGACAGCAACCCTGCACATGACCTGCTCCCAGCCTCCTCTGAGCCCTCTTCCTGCGTACTCAGCTTCATCCACTCTTGCCCCCTTGCTGTAGGACAAATATGCCAGACCTGGCTTCAGCCTTAGAGACTGCACTGGCATTTTCCTCTCCCTGGAATGTTTTGTTCATGACTCTCACCCTCATTTTTTTTACTCACAGATCATCATCTTATGATCACTCTGTTGGAAATTATACCCCCATCTTTTACCATTTCATATCCTTCTTACCCTACTTTACTTTTCTCCATAACACTTTTCATCTTTTGTATTATATATTATACAATATAATTGACTGATTATTATTTTCTAGTCTAAATCTCTCCACCTAAAATATAAATTCCATGAAGGTAAGATTTTGGCCTTAGATTTTTTTGTTTTTCTTTTTAATTTCACTTTCGTGAATAGGCCCTGGCAAAGGCTCATCATAATTTTTTTTTTAAGTTAATGAAGATGTGAGGCAGTTTTTTATTTTGCATTATAAAATATCAACTAAGAGCTGAGTCAAATGCTTACAGTTTTTATCATACATGCAAATGTATTTGGTACAATTTGGTACAATTTCTCAATTATTTTTAATTAACTATAGAATTTTGATAATAAAAATTTATTTTGTTTTAATATTTTTAAAATTAACTGGTTTACTTTTTAACGAAAATGTTCCAATTTTTCTTTTCTGTACAGAATGGGTGTTCTGGTGTCAATAGACATGAAAATGTTGGTCGACGACTTGCAAATCAACAAAATTTAAAAAGTAGTATTGAATCTGTAAAAACAGGTCTGCTTTTTAGCCCAGATAATGACAAAAGATTAACCAAGAAAGGTAATGGTACATTTACATGATATTATTAGAGTTTTACTCAAAAAACCTACTTTAGTTGTTGTTGTTTTTTTAATATATTTTTATTGATTTCAGAGAGGAGGGGAGAGAGAGAGAGAGAGAGACAGAGAGAGAGAGAGA
>NW_005371823.1:1783952-1810309 GCF_000412655.1 Myotis brandtii | reverse complement strand
AGAGAGAAACATCAATGATGAGAGAGAATTATTGATTGGCTGCCTCCTGCATGCCTCCTACTGAGGATTGAGCCCACAACATGGGCATATGCCCTCACCAGGAATCGAACCATAACCTCCTGGTTCATAGGTCAGTGCTCAACCACTGAGCCACGCCGGCTAGACTAATTTAGTTGTTTTTAAAATAAAAGTTTTCCAACTTAATTGAGATATAATTTACACATGTCCTTTCATTGCTTTTTTAATGATAAAATATATTAAGTAACTGTTCTGAAAATTTAAAATTCATGTTTAAATAAAAAATTTGAATTGGCATTGTATTTTTCTGTGAATAATTGGAGGATGCTTATAAATATGAAAGTTTGACATTTAAACAAACCTAATTTATTAGAATTAAATGCTTGGTACCTTTATTCACCATGTATTTGGATAATAATGTAAAAACTAGGTCAAATATAAATGATTAAAAACCCTGAACTGTTTTATTTTAGGTTCAAAAAAGATCAGTAAGTCTGAGGAACATTTATTGACTCCAGAGCAACTGGATGGAACAAGTTACCGAATGTCTTGGACTGGGCCTAGTAATTCAAGTTTTCGAGAAATAGAAGCAAAAGAAGCTTCTCCAATAGAGGGAAATCTTGAGGTGGAAAACTCTTGTTTGGAGCCTGACATGGTAGAAAAGTCATCTATTAATTCATATGAACTCACCCTTTCTAATGTACACAATAAGCATAATGACAACCTAACCGGAAGCTCTCTTAGTGGGGATGAAAATAACTTGAGTACAGAGACTTTGGTGAAAATTCAGAAAGCATTTTCTGAATCTGGAAGTAAGCTTCATGCATTGATAAATCACAAGCAGTCATCAATTACTAATGTGGGGAAAGTAAAAGTAAATGAAACATCTTCTATAGCATATAGCTCAGGGGAAAATCTATTTGAAAGTAATGATTTGACTGTGATAGAATCAAATGAACACCACACTGGTAAAAGTGAAAATAGTTTTTCAGAAAGAGACTTCTCACCACATCAAACTCAAAAATTAGATAGAAAAGCAACTATAAAATGTTATTCAACTAATATGAAGATGGAACATGATGATATCATTCATTCAGATATGCCAAATGATGACTTAAACAAGCAAGAATTGCCCAGTGATGAACAGATAAAAACACAACAGTCCCCAAGGGATAAACTAAATACTAAATTAAAGGAGGAGAATATGATTGAAGAGAACTTGTTGAAATGCCCAGCTCCTAGGGAGGATGCAGCTAACACCTCTTCCTCAGAGCAGATTACATGTGATACAACCAGCTTATCAAAACCTAGGCGTGTGACAATGGTTATACAGCAGTCACTGGTGGAAAACTGTGATACAAGGCTATCTGAACATTTGCAAGTAACAGAACATGGAAAGGTTTCAGACCACATACAATGGTTTAATAAGCTTTCTTTAAATGAATCAAATAGGACAAAAGTTAAATCACCTCTTAAGTTTCAGCGCACACCTGTCCGTCAGTCTGTCCGAAGAATTAATTCTTTGTTGGAGTATGACAGACAACCTGTAAGGCACAAATTGGCACATCTTGGTGAAACTGCTTCTCCTCTGGTTAAATCAGTGAGCTGTGACAGTGCTCTTCCCTCTTGTATAGAAAGTACGTCAAACGATTCCTCAATTTCACATACCCAATCAGGTTCTAAGGAACGGAAGTCTGTTTCATGCAAACAGTCAAATGTTGATGCAGTTACAAGATCAAGCATGGAATTAACTTCTAAATCTTTCTCACAGATGAAGAGGCACCCAGACTCTATGAATGCTTCGGTTGGGTCAACCAGAGTTTATAAACAAAAAGTGATATCTGATGGCCAAATTACTAGTAAGGGTCCTTTGGAGGATCTGACAAATCATGATATGTTAAGATCTGTTGTAAATAATAATACAGGCTTATCTGGGATAAATAGCAGGATCCTTAGGAAGCCATCAGAAAGAGAAAGGGTCTGGTATAAAGGTTCTCCCAAAAATCCTATTGGAAAAGCTCAACTACTACCAACAAGTAAACCTGTAGACTTGTAATTGGTAAATGTTATACTTGTCATTAATGTAAATAAAATCAGTTGGTGATGTGCTTGTTAATTTGTAGCTCAGGATGATTGTTACATGATAGATTTTTAATTTCATTGCACAAGCAACTTGGATTCTTGTGCTTGTATAAATGACTACTTTGTTTTCCTTAATTATGGCAATATTTAAGACTTTAATTTTATTGTGATGTTTTAAAACAGGTTACACTTTTTAAAAGATTATTGACTGGCTTTATAAGAAATTAATTTTTTAAAATTGCATGAATTTTATGTCTTAAGTGTGATGGGAAGAGTAGAATAAGTTGTGTCTATTTCCTGTTATTCCTCCTAAGTCTGATAAGGTTTCTACAAGAAATGTTTAGGATATAAAGGGAATAGATAAGACTTGCAAGTCTTATTTCTTGAATTACATTAATTTTTATTGTCTTTACCCAAATCCCTAGAAATTAACTTGTTTCAATAGCATCTTAATTCTTTATTCCTATTCAGGGCAAAATAATGAGGTTTCTATTGCCTGTAGATGTATACAGGGTGTTCACTTAAGAATGATGGCTAAAGTAGAGCAATGCTAAAGTGTGCTTATATAGTGTGTTGCTGCAGGAATAATTGATGACTTTTAAGCCATACTATATTTTTAAAGTTAATTTGCACAAATATATTCATATCTGTTTTGTCCAATGCAGAATTTAAAATTGAGGAATAAATAAGCTTGAAAATTTTAATCAAGGTGATTTCTTATATGCAGATGATTGATTCTAGACTTTGAAATACTTGATGCACCTCCATATTTACCTTGGATTCTTTTGTATGTTTTTTTAATTTATTGAGGTGACATTGGTCAACATGAACATATAAGTTTCAGGTGTGGATTTCCATGTTACAAAACCTGTATATTGCACTGTGTGCCCACTATCTTGGAGTCTTATAGTTTGGATTCATACAAAAGCCCATGATAGCTTGTCTTGTGTGTAAATGTTATTTATTTAGCATAGATATTAAAGATAACTTCCTGAAAAATAACTTGCCTGAGATTCTAATGAAATTCAACCCAAATTGTCAAGCAAATCTATATTTATATTTTAAATTATTAGAAGTTACAAATATTTAAGGAAGGAATGTTATTATCAATAGAGGATAGTCTGTGAGTTTTAGAGGAAGGAATATGCAGACAGAATCTACCACTAGAGATAGTTTTGTAAGTCAATTGTTAGAATGCCATATTCAGATGTTGAGGCAGAATAGGACACCATTGCACACCTACTCAGCAACCAGATTCACAGTGTGTGTATGTATGAGGCCTTTAACCCTTTTCGGTCCAATGTTATTTTTGGAATTCAAACAGTCTGGTCCAAATTAATTGACGGGATTGAATGTTGAACTTTTTAATGTTCTTATTGCTCGACATTGGACCTGCTCCTAGCGCTTGGTCTGTCGAGTCAGCCTCGAGGTTGGACCGAAAAGGGTTAAAGTCATCAGATGTTCGCTTCACCGAGTTCTACTTGATAGTAGTACATCTCTTTTCTTTCAAAGCTATTTCCTGTCTGTATTCATTACCTAGGAATCAACCCTTTCTCAGAACTAGTAAGTATTTGACTTATTTGAAGACTAAAAGTCTGTACATATAAACATCATGTTTATCTGACATCAAAACAGGTTTCTAGTGTTTATTGGCTGTGCATTTCAGTGTTTATGGTATTTACCTAGTAGTAGAGATAGAAAGTATTCATAAACCCTGAGATATATGTTGTCTGGTTCAAAGAAATTTTTAAACTTAAAAATGCGTTAATGTCCTTTTACTAGTATATTCATGGGGATGAAATTGTTGCACTGGATGACTAGTAAAAAGGCATAGGAAATTAACTGTAGAAATCATCTGAATTAGTGGTTTTTCTTATAAGTACCGCGCACTAACCAATTGCGCCACTGGAGCTCCTGAATTAGTGGTTTTTCTGAGAGATGAATCAATAATGAGAGGTTTTAAAAACAATAAAAAAAACCTACCCACATGTCACGCCCATGTTAGCTGAAAGTGAATTGCTTGGAGGTATGGTAATTAGAGAAAAAGTCAGGAAATTTGAGTTTTAGACTTGATTTAATCTTTTTTTTTGTCCTTCCTGCCCCCCCCCCCCCCCCCCCCCCCAAACACACACACACAAAATAATGTTCCTGGTGTCATGGAATATTGGATCAAATGATAAAGTTAAAAGTCAAATACTAGTTCTGAGAACCAATGTGCATTAACTTCAAAGATTATTTTAATTGTTCTTACAAGTAAATATCTAATATTAATTTGATTATTATGAGCAGCAAACTACAGTTACATAGAACTAAATTAGGTTGCTTGGCAACATCCTATAATCACTAAGAATTTAATATAAGATTTTTTTTTTTAGTTTATCCTCACCCAAGGATATTTTTTCCATTGATTTTTAGAGAGCGATAGAGAGGGAAAGAGGGTGAGAGAGAAACATCAATGTAAGAGACACATCAATTGGTTGCCTCTTGCATACACCCCAACTGATGCTCTAACCACGTAGCAACACCAGCCAGGGCTTAATATAGGAGTTTGATAATTGTCAGGCCCAGGATATAGATGGTAGATGTTTTGTTTTTAAAATTTCAGATTTTATGCAACATACACATTTTGGTGTATTTCAGTCAAATTTCCATTCATCACAAGAGCAATAAATTGTAATAACTTCTCTATTTTTCCAAGCACAAAATGAAGGTAACAACAATGTCAAAGTAAAATTCAGAATTGAAAGAAAATACCTCAATATGGGTGAATAATAAATAATAAACTCCCAGCTTGGCCTTTGAACCTAGAACTAATAAACTATATTTGTACTATTGATTGAGTATATCCTGAAACAAAAAGCTGGAAATGAGCATCCACGGAAGAAAAGCCTAGGAAGGAGGCTTGGCTTCAAACCAAAAGGCCATGTGTCTCAGGAATGATTTTCCTGTCCCCCTCAGCATTGCATGAAATTGCTGTAGGTGATCATGGATTGAGCTAGGGGTAAAGAGATCTGGATTCTACACTCGTCAAGTTCCTCAGTTATCCTCAGAACCCAGGTTCTTTAGTCATCCCCAGTCTTGAAAAAAATTTGCAATATTTATTGTGTAGTTTTACATTTCAATTTAACAGAAGTTGCTAGCATTTTCTATTTAAGAGCTGTTTCCCAATGAAAGGGCTCCTGAAAGCACCCTGAAGATATACCCTACCCTATCGTTGCCATCATTAAAAGTTCTTAGGGCCCTAACCGGTTTGGCTCAGTGGATAGAGCGTCGGCCTGCGGACTCAAGGGTCCCAGGTTCGATTCTGGTCAAGGGCATGTACCTTGGTTGCAGGCACATACCCATTAGGGAGTGTGCAGGAGGCAGCTGATTGATGTTTCTAACTCTATCCCTCTCCCTTCCTCTCTGTAAAAAATCAATAAAATATATATTTAAAAAAATAAAATAAAAGTTCTTAGGACTCTTCACATTTATTTCTCCTACCATTGTCCCCTTTCCTCTTACAGCTGAAAGGCTTAAAAACACAAAATGCCAGAAGGTGGCAGAATTAAAGATGTGCTATTGGGGCAAAGTACACAGTGGCGACCTGTCACATTGTTGAGATAAGTGCGTGAGAAAAGGTGGGTTACTTCCATAAGGGTCTATGGAGAGGACTCTAGGAGATGTGCTTGTGGAATGCGCGGGTTGAACGCTGTGTGGCTCCAGGTGGGAGGTGCCAGCATCTGGCTGCATTCAGGGGAGGCCTTGCTGGGCGGCCTCCACCTGCTGGGGGCGGGGCCAGGGCGGAGCCAAGATGCGGAGGGAGGTGTGACGCACCAGAGACTCTGACTGCCGCTCGCTGCCGACCCCTAGCAAGGCTCCTCTGGCCCCTGGGTAAGTCCTGCGCTGATGCTGGACCGCCTGAGGCCCCGCACAGACCCGAGGGTTCTTCGGGATGGGGAGTCGGGAAGGGCGTCCTGAAATCTTTGAGCTGGAGGGTGGGGGCAGACAAAGGATGGGTGCGGGGTTAGGAGGTTCGGCTACAAGTACCAGGGAAAGAGTACCCAAGGAGGGGATTGTGTGGTTCGTCAAATCAGAACTGTGTTGGCGGCGTGTACATGAAACAAAGCATCCTGCATTCGGTGCAGAGGAGGGAAGATGGAGATGGCTGGCGGCTGGCATCTGCCTCTGGCCTTTCTGTCAGAATGGCAGGTTTTGCTCGTTGGGGAACAGGTTTTGTATCCAGGGGTGGCTAGAAAAGGCCTTTTTCTATATAGAAAAAGATAGGGGTTGTGAATGTTTCCGTTTCAGGGGGGAAATGCATAGAGAACGTAAAAAGAAAGGGGTTGCATGGCCCCTGCGGGAGCGTAGGTCAGCAGCTGCAGAGGGAAGCTGCGTGAATGTTTGTCCCCTTGTTCTGCAGGCCTCAGGCTCTACTGACGCCAACATTTAGAACAGCGACTCCCCAGATTAGTTTTCTCCCTCTCGCCTGTCTGTCTTCCCTCTCATCACTCACTTGCCTAGATTCTAAGCCCAGAGCCGTGAGGTAATATTGCCAACATAATAAAACAATGTAGGGGTTCTGTGCTGGCATGGCTCCAGTCCTCCTTACAGGTGTTCGCACACTTCTGCTCACAACAATCCTACAAGCCAGATGCTTTTCCATCCCCTTTTTGCAGAGAAGAAAACTGAGGATTTTGCCCCAAATCACCCGATTTTGCATGTGACAGAGCAAGCTTGCCTCATCTCCCCTTCCAGATTGCAGGGCAGACCTGAGCGGTGTGTGTGTTTCATTCCCTCTCAGGATCTCAAATGTATTAGATATTTGCTAAGCTAAAGTGCTCCTTCCACCACTCTGGCCTTCCTGGGATTCTTTACCATCCGTGTCTTCCTAACTCCTTTCTGAGACTCCCTCCCATCCCCCCAGACTCAAGATGTCCCTCTCCCTTTCTCAAAATGGAAACAAGTTAATTTTTGTTGTTTGTTTTAGTAAGAGGAAGAGGGTGGTAAGGTTAGGGGTGCTGCACAGCTTGCAGGGAGCTGCAAGGAGGATAAAAGATGACTGAGAACTGCCGATCCGGCTAACCTTCCCAAGAAGGCTCGTCAGAAGGAACTGGCTCCTCGAGCTGTTTTGTTTGTTTAACACCTTCCCACAGCAGATGTCCCAGCTGGAGCGGACATTTAAGGCAAAAGCAAACTCCTAGAATTTCCCCTCTCTAGGTGGTCCTCAAATTAGTACTTCGCATGGTTGCATCATCACAGTTGCCAGTTGGCCGATGGATACAATTTGATCTGATTTCTGCAGGTTAAAAATGGTCTCCAGGATGGTCTCCACCATGCTATCCGGCCTGATGTTTTGGTTGACATTTGGGTGGACTTCAACATCTGCCTATAGCCCCAGGACCCCCGACCGGGTCTCAGAAACGGACATGCAGAGGCTGCTCCATGGCGTTATGGAGCAGCTGGGCATCGCCAGGCCACGGGTGGAGTATCCAGCTCACCAGGCCATGAATCTCGTGGGCCCACAGAGCATCGAAGGTATGTACTGTGCTCTCCACTTTGAAGTTGCCATTGGTATATGTGAAGAAACTCTGCTTCCTCTCTCCGTTTTCCCTTTCTTCTTACCCTACACAGTATACACATCCACATGAGAATATAGGTCCTGTGTCAGCTCTACAGAAAGACTGGCACCCAGCCCAGGTCTTCGCCCATACTGATCTCTGGGAAGTTGTGTTCCCAGCTGGCTGCTTATAAAAGACCTTCAAAGTGTAGGACCTGCAGGCTCCGATTTGGTTCTTAGGGATGACGTCATATAAGCCCAAAAGAGCCAAAAGAGGCACTGATGTTAAGCATTTATGGCAGAAACTGTTCAAAAATATGTAAAACTATAACAAAATGTTAATTAACTTGTTTTAATGTGGCAAGACCATTCCATCCCAGAAATTTTCTGTCTGGCAATGTGGTTGTAATACTTTTATTAAAAAGCAGCACTTTGTTGTTTAGTGACTTATTTACAGAGAAAATCGGAATCTAGCTCTCAGGAGAGGCCCCTTATTTCCATGCCTTGCTTTGAGTCCTCCCCGGATCGGAATGATCTCTTTCTCTGTTGAGCTGGAGCCCTAACGCAGTAGCCTGGGTACTGACTGCGGTAGGTTAACTGCTGGGAGTGGGTCCTAAGGAAAAATGAAAATTATTTCCCTGAGTTTTCTCAGAACAAACACCCAGCAAGTGCTACTCCCTGTGGATTATGATACATAATTTTACCTGAATTTTTAATTTCCTAAAAATGCTTTCTACCATGGGGTCCTGTGAATGCTGTGGATATTGTTGACATACAATTCTCGTTTCTGGCTTGTTACCCGTAGTTTGAAGCCATTGAGTAAAACTAATAACTCTGTGGAGTTCTTGTCTATTTAGGCTGACATTTAAATTGTAGAATGGATTGACATGGATGATGTGAATCAACAAGCATAGCAACCTAGCAAAGGGCTTGAATCATAAAGGGCTTCATGCCATCTGTCGCTTCGAGCACCCCTATCCCTTTCAGACCAGCTCTTTGGAGACAGTAAATATGTGCCCTTTTAGTGCAGTAAGTGCTAGGTTAGTCACCCAGCCGTTGTCATGGAGAAGGCTTTCTGAGTTTCTATTAATACCCAAGGCCTGATCATCGATGTAGAAAAACAGCGGCTCCTTGGCATCAAAAGCCTGTGTGAATCTTGAGCCTCATTTTCTTCCCTGGATAGCCAGCTATTTAGCAGCCATTATATGCCAGGCACTGGGCAGGAGACCGGGGCAGTTCTGCCCTAAAGATTCACTTTTGAGGGCTGGGAGGAGGATAGGTTATCAGGATACATCATGGCATGTGTTTTGTAGATGAACAGATAAGCTGCTGCCTTGGAAGCAGAGAATAGTAGTTTATTCTGCTTGGAAGTGGATTGGGTTGTCTGTAAGGAAATGCTTCTTTGAAGAAGCAACATTTGACCTGGGTTTTGAAGTTTGAGTAGGAGTTCATCCAGGAATGGCAAGTGAAAAGGCATGGAGATTTGAAAGAACATGGATTAGGACAATTCAAAATTAATCATTCTGTTTCTATTATTAACCTTGGGGTAATGTGAGGTCATAGCCATGTTAGGTTCCCCCTAACAGCGTCTGTGCAAGGGATGAATATCGGCTGGTGTTTTGGTATTCTATTACTGCTCCAAATTACCACCTGAACACAATAGCCACTTATTATCTTGTGGTTCCCACTGCTCAGGAGTGAGACATGGGTTTGCTGGGCTGCCTCTGTTCAGAGTCCTAGAGGCTGAAGTGAAGGTATTGACCAGAGCTGCAGTCTTGGCTGGAGCTCACGTCCTCTTCCAAGCTCTGTAAGGTTGTTGGCAGAATTCAGTTTCCTGCTGTTGTGGGACTGAGGCCCCCTTTTTCTTGCTGACTGTTGGCTGGGGTCCCTATCCATTCTAAGAGGCCACCCTCAAGTTGTAAGCTGCATGGTGACCCTCTCACAAAGTGGCGGCTTACTTCCTCAGAGGGAGACTATGCCTTTAATCTAATTATAACATAATTTAATTATGGGAGTGACTGCCATCCCCTTTGTCATTTTTAAAAAATCTTTATTGTTGAAACTATTACATATGTCCTCTTTTTCCCCCATCATCACCTTTGTCATTTAACTAGGAATCGATATCCCATTTTATTCACAGCCCCCCCCCCCCAACACACACACCACAATCAAAGGCAGAGGATTCTGCAAGCAGGTACACCAGTGGGTGGGCATCTTGGGAGTCATTTCAGAATTAAAAAGGAAATGAAATAAAAAGCCTGGATGTTTCCCAGCCCTGAGCCTTGCCATTAATTCATTGGGTATCTAATACTTATTCAAATGAGTGTAGTGCTGTTTCAACTCTTCTATTTATTTGCCATGTTTCTGTTCAGACATTCACTCAATCTAATTCCCAGGCTTCTGACAGATACATGGAATATCTTTTATATCCCTTCCAACATCTATTTTAGGATTTTATTGTGAAGGAGCAAGTTAGAAAAGTATCTTTTTCTAATTTTAATAGAACCGTATACATCAGTGATGGCGAACCTATGATATGCGTGTCAGAGGTGACACGCGAACTCATTTTTTTGGTTGATTTTTCTTTGTTAAATGGCATTTAAATATATAAAATAAATATCAAAAATATAAGTCTTTGTTTTACTATGGTTGCAAATATTAAAAAATTTCTATATGTGACACGGCACCAGAGTCAAGTTAGGGTTTTTCAAAATGCTGACACTCTGAGCTCAAAAGGTTCGCCATCACTGGTATACATAATGCATGTATTCTGGTGTGAATTTTAACATACATTTAACATAGACTATTGCCAAGGATACCTGGCTTTAAATGTTTATTAGTGATGTGAACTTAAGCAAATTATTTAACTTCTCTGAGCTTTCATTTAGCTTGGGGGTAGGACTTGGGGAAGCAAAAGTAAAGTTTTAGCATCCATGACTGCTTACTGAGAAATCATTTCTAAATTAATCATCCTCACTTTAGATGACAATTACTGGATCTTGAGTACCTTGCAGGCAGGGCTGTTCATTGTCTAGTCCATAGCACATAGAAGACAGTTTCCTCTTATTTTGTCTACTCCAATTAATTCATTGTATGATCCTTAGATTAATCTCATTATTGAAGATGCATATTATCCCTCAAACGTGGTATTATAAACAAACCTTTTGGTATAGCAAATAGTATCAGTATAAATTGCCATTAGTCACCGAGGTCATATATCCCATGAAAAAAATATTTCCTCCTTAATCCATGTCCCTTCCGGTTACTGCAACATTGCCTGCTCCCCTTCACAGTGACCTTTTGACACATACTGCCTGTACTGCCTCCCCTCCCAGTTCTCTCCTAGAGCATTGTAGCCCACTGTTCCCACACTCCTTTGTCAAGTATCTCTTCTTTTTTAAAACCAGTTATTTATTGATTTTTATTTATCTTTATTGTTGAAAGTCTTACAGATGTCCCCTTTTCTCCCAATGACCCCCTCCATCCCACACCCCACACCCCAAGGAGTATTTCTTGACTGCCAGGCACGCTTTTCGGTACTGAGGAAATAAACACGAACCTCAGAGATTTGGCCGGGCAGAGGAGACATAGCCCTTAAATAAGCAAATAAGTAAAATATAGAATAAATCAAATGGTTATAAGTGCTATAAAAATATAAAGCAGAGGAGGGGGTGGAGGAGACGACTTAAAATAGGGGTGGGAGACTCCTCACTGGGAAGGTGAGCAAAAATTGGGGAGTTGGGAGTGAGCTGTGTGAGATATAGAAGGAGACACTCCAGGCAGAGGAAGCTGCATGTGCAGAAGCTGCATGTGCAAGACAGGAGCCCGGAGGAGGCCGTAGTGGCTGGAGACCAGAACTCAGGGGAGACTTGATCGCATAGGGTCTTACAGTCCTATGTGGGATGGGCCTTCCTTTAGAAAGGATCGCTCTGAGGACTGTACTGAAAATATCCCTGTAGGGAGGAGGCCTGGGGTCAGGCCTTGAGTCAGGAGGCTATTGGAAGATCCAGGTGAGGGATGTACTGGCCTAATAGCTAGCAACGCGGTGAGGCATGTCCCATTCTGGGTATATTTTGAAGTTAAGCCAACAGGATTTGCTGGTGGGTTGCAGGTAGGAACTGAAAGAAAGAGAAGAGTCAGGGTGACACCAGGATTTTGGCCTGAGGGACTGGAAAGGGGCAAACTGAGGAAATTCAGGGGAAGCCCGCTACATGAGCAATTCAAAGACAGAAAGGGAAAATGGAGTGTATATGACATTCTGAGCTAAGGTGAGGCGAGGTGCCTCAGGGCTTCAGAGCGTCAGGGCAGGATGGTAAGGACAGAAGTTCAGTAAGTAGTAGTTAGCTGTGCCATACAGATGGGAAAAAAAGGTTATCTCTGATCATCTCTTATCATGGGCAAGGCCCCTAATTCAAATTCTTCTATGTGATTTAAGGGGGCTGGGCAGAAGTTTCTCTTGAGCCTACAGTGTCTGTTGCCATTAGCTCAAGATAATCTGCAAACCACAGAGGCATATCATGGGGTGACTCATTTGGAATCCCTGCAATACTCAGTAAGACTGAATATATGATATCAGGGGAAAATAAATATATCTAGAGGCAATAAGTATGTAAATACTATTTGACATCTGGATCTGTTGAGACATTTTTCCTTTTAGTTCAAGGAAAATATTCCATTTCTATTCTGTTTTTTTTAAAAAAACTACCTAGAAAGTTTTGCCAAGAGCTCCGTGATATTTGCTTGCTTACTTTGACTGTGACCCATCACCATGGTGCAGCCTTTGTGCTCTTCATACAGCTGCCCATTGAGAAACAGGAAGGACTATTTGCAATTCTGGAACTAAACCAGCAGGGGGCCAACTAGGCCCAAAGTATATCACAGGATTCCTGCCACCCTGTAGCCAGCCTCCTGGTTGTTACTTGCTTGCTCTAAGGCAGTGGTTCTCAACCTTCCTAATGCCACGACCCTTTAATACAGTTCCTCATGTTGTGGTGACCCCCAATTTCATTGTTACAAATTGAGCATAGTGATTAATCACAAAAACAATATGTAATTATATATGTGTTTTCGGATGGTCTTAGGCGACCCCTGTGAAAGGGTCGTTCAACCCCCAAAGGGGTCGCGACCCACAGGTTGAGAACCTCTGCTCTAAGGTGTTCTGAGGAGGAAGCATTTACCAAAAACATCCAGAGAGGACTAGGGGTTATTTTTTATTTCTCCATAGGCACCTTACACATGACTTGGTAAGGAGCATTTTTTTAAAATGTAAAACAAAAACACAAAATAAAGACAAACAGGGAGCAACGTGGTGTTTTATAGAGGAAAAAAAATGTGCTTTAAGAGCAAAGAGATCTGGGGTTGAGTCTTGGCCGTGCTATTTGCTAGCTTTGGGTGATCTTGGCAGCTTTCCGGAGCTTTACCTTTTTCATCTATAAAGTGGGCTTCCAGCCCACGAGAGCAAAGAGATCTGGGGTTGAGTCTTGGCCGTGCTAGTTGCTAGCTTTGGGTGAGCTTGGCAGCTTTCCGGAGCTTTACCTTATCTATAAAGTGGGCTTCCAGCCCACACTCTCACAGCAATGAGTGGGTGCTGTTAGTAGTAACTGAACTGTGGGCCCGCCACCTCTCACTTTGGAGGTTATCGACAGTACATGTTTAATCATTTTTTAAAAATACATTTTTATTGATTTCAGAGAGGAAAGGAGAGGGAGGGAGAGAGAAACATCTATGATGAAAGAGAATCATCGGTCAGCAGCCTCCTGCACGCCCTCCACTGGGGATCAAGCCTGCAACCTGGGCATGTGCCCTGACCCAGAAACGAATCTGGATGTCCTGGCTCATAGGTCAACGCTGAACTGAGCCACACTGGCCGGGCAGTACATTTTCAGTCTTTCCCCTGACACTGGTTTGGTGACTCCTCCGGTTAGCCATACAGTCACATGTGCTTCAGTGCACCCTGTACTGCAGCAGTGCCTCTTCCCTGTAGCTGCTCGTTGGTCCCTGTGGCACAGCTAATGGTGGTTGTATTATTATCCCCAGAAACGAGTAAAGCCGCTGGGGCCCCAGGGATTGATTCAGAGAGCAGTTGCTGCGGGATAGAGACTCTTGGGAGGCAGAACTGGCTCTGCTGAGGTTGGTCTTTGATGAATCCAGTCTGAAATGTGCTTGTCTTCAGAGTATTAACAGCCTCAGGTAAAAGCAGTTCTTTCCTTCGTGCCACTGGCTCATTTTCGTCACCAATCTAGGCCACCTGAGATCTAGCTCTGCGGTAACACCAGACATTGAACCACTAAGACAGAAATTTAGGAATATTGGCATTTGATGGTTTCAAATAATTTTAAATCTATACAGTCAGTTCTCTGTATCCATGGGTTCCACATCCACAGATTCAACCAACCCATGAATTAAAAATATTTTCTCAAACTGTTACATTGTTGCCAATGTGTACTATGTAGTTAGGCCTATGAAGGTTGTGTCTGCACTGAACATGGACAGACCTTTTTTTGGTCATTATCCCCTAAACCAAGCATGTCAAACTCAAAGGCTAACACAGGCCAAATAAATGAAGCATGCGGCCCGTGGGCTGTGAGTTTGACATGCTTGCCCTAAACAATACAGAACAACAACTATTTGTATAGCATTTACATTGTATTAGGTACTATAAGTAATCTAGAGGTGGTTTGAAGTATATGGGAGGATGCGTGCTGGTTACATGCAATAACTACACTTTATATAAGGGACTTGAGCATCCACTGAGTTTGAGCATCCACGGGAGTCCTGGAACCAATTCCCCATGGAGACTGAGGGAACGCTGTATTGCCAAACATAAAAATACCAAAATTCTTTTTTTATAACACTGACTTTTGGGACTCAATTATTTTATTTCAAAACAAGGAGAACTGAGATTATTTCCTTAATAAATGCAAGTGGAGAAAGAGTCCTTTGTAAGATAAAGCCTATTTGAAGGGGTGGATGCTAAGAAGTCTCTACTTAGCCAGCCTTTGGCCTTGGTAAAGGAACTGCAGTGCCTCCAGTTTGCCACAGGGGGGCAACAGTGCTTCCCTTTTGAAGGTCGGAGCGGGGAGAGATTGCAACTTGTTTCTGGCTGGCCTCTCCCTGCAGTTGGAGGAAGGAGTGGGGCTGACTCTTGCCCCAGGTATCCGGACTAGAATCTGTGTCTGGGCTGTCCCCATCCCGAGGAACCAATGAGAGCAGTGGGTTTAAGAGCTATCTTTGCGTGGGCCAGGGCCTCCAGTTTGCCCATGCCCTTTGGGGTTCTGTTGAGCCCATCCTGAACTCAAATCCTTAAAGCGAAGTCCCTGGATGATTTCCAGTTTTCTTTCTTGGGAAGTTGCACAGGTGGTGATAAGAAATTGAAAAGGGATAGCAGGAGGTCTGGGTTGTTTTTCTGGGAGGAGGCAGAATAGGGGGATGAAATGATGACTTGTTTTGTGTTGTGTTTAAGGTACCAGGGAACCCAGGTGTGGGGATCCAGAGAGCACTGACATGTACAGATACGGGGGGCGATGCCTGGGAGGAGGGAGAGGTCTGGGAGTCATCCCCATGCTGGTGGTGGCTGAGGCTACAGGGATGGATGAGGTGACCCTGCTGAGTACCAGGAAGGGGAGCAGAGCACCCAAGAAAAAGGCCTGGAAGACTCGGTGCATGGGACCAGGTAGAAGAATCTGGAAAGAAAGACGGGGAATAAATGAGAACCAGAGAGGTGAAGTGCAAAGAAAACAAGGAAAGAGTTTCAGGAGGGGGCAGTGGTCACCATTGTCCAAATCAGCAGAGAGGCCACGTGAAATAAGAACCACTGGGGGTGACGTGCTCACTGGGTGTAGCCACACGGAAGGTACTGGGGGCTTGGATGGGACTGAAAGCCCTGGGGGCACGGGGCAGAGGTCATACGGCAGGAGACAGAGAAAACAAGATGTAAAAGTCTGTTACCTGAGTCTCCAGGTCAGGAGGAGAAGATAATAATAGTTTCAGGAGGCTGGGGTGGGGGTGGGGAGGAGGAGAGGAGGAGAGGATGATGTAGAGATGAAGAAGGTTTTGTTTAGATTTTGCTTTAGAGAGTTAAAGTTGACTAGGTGCTCATTGGCAAGAACCAGTGGGGAGGGAGAGTTGGAGATGTGGGATGAGGAGCAGTTGAGAAAGTGGAAGAAGTTCCTGAGGAGAGCGAGGGGATCAGCCCCGAGCACAGGCCTGGCGTTTTCCAACACTGACAACGAAGGAGAGGCAGAAAGATGTGTCTGGAATGCAGTCAAATTCAGAGGTTTTCTCACCCAAGAATATTTTTCCATTGATTTTTAGAGAAATTGGGAGGGCGGGGTAGAGACAGAAACATAGATGTGAGAGAGACATTGATTGGTTGCCTCCCACACATGCCCTGACCCTTCGGTCCGATAGAGGATGCTCTATCCACTGACCGAACTGGCTAGGGCAAAACAGGTTTATCGTTAAGGGTGATCCCCACTCCTCCGCTCATTGTTGGTCCTTCTTTGAATTGCTGCCTATGGAGTCTTCGTGAGTCGGCATTTACCTCGGTGCTGCTTGCCTTCCTCACTAGACTGCAAGGTCTGCCGGAGTGGACACAGGGCCTGCCGTGCTCTCTGTCAGCAGTGCCTAGACAGGGCCAGGCACCTAATAGACACTCACTAAATAGTTGTCCAAATAGCATTGACCTCTGAGACACCAGCAAGTGAGCCTAGTGTTATTTCAGCTAAGATCACCCAAGTGTAATACACCTGTAAGTACATTGGGAGCATTTTATTTTATTCTTCTCTTAATATGTTCTTACTGATTTCAGAGAGGCAGGGAGAGGGAGAGAGACAGGCTGACGCTCTATCCACTGAGCCAAACCGGTTAGGGCAAGGCTATATTCTTTCAAGCCACCTGCTCAGAATTAAAATATGAATGAAATTCAGTCAGCCTCACAAATCTCTGTTCTTTTGTATGCATATCATATACCTTATCTATGTTTTTTGATATTTTAAAATTTCAGGCAACTGATTTTAACTTTTTATGAATGTAATCTAACTATTAGTTATTTGCTAATTATATTACAAATAACATTACATAACTCCTAGGTATCTTGTAAAATGTAATCCAAGTTGAAAAATCTACAGTGTCATCTTTGTCTACTTTTTACTTCTTAGCAATAAATGGTTTAGTGAGGCATAAACCAAGAACAAAAATGGAAAATAATCTTAATAATCTTAGTGTACATTTTAAGTGACTTTGCAACAGTCCTATATAATAAAAAGCTAATATGCAAATAGACCGAACAGCAGAACAACCGAACAACCAGTTTATGATGTGCGCTGACCACCAGGGGGTGCGCGTGGAGCATGGCGGGTGTCGGCAGCAGGCGGCAGAGTGCAGAACATGGTGGTTACTGAAAATTCTTTACTTCTGTGCACTGCGGTCCCAACCGACTCTTGCACCTGCTGCCGGCACTGGCCTCGCTCACATCCACTGCCAGCGCCAGAGCCGCTGCTCACACCCACTCCTGGCGCTTGACGCTGGTCCCACTCAGCACCATCAGCGGGTGCGAGCGGTGGCTGCTGCCCCCATCACCCCTGAGGGCTTCTCCACCCTCCCCCCCTGCTCCTGAGGGGTAATCTGGGCAGCAGCTGCTGCTTGCACCTTCTGACAGTGCTGGCCTGCTCCTGAGGGGTGATCTGGGCAGCAGCTGCCGCTTGCACCTTCTGACAGTGCTGACTCTGTTAGCACCCACTGCTGGCACCAGCCCCAATCGCTCTGCACCATCAGTGGGTGCAAGCGGGGCCGGCACCATCAGCGCGTGGGAGAGGCGGCACAGGCCGCAGAGTGCAGAACATGGTGGTTACTGAAAATTCTTTACTTCTGTGCACTGCGGTCCCAACCAGCTCTTGCACCTGCTGCCGGCACTGGCCCCGCTCACATCCACTGCCAACGCCAGAGCCGCTGCTCACACCCACTCCCGGCGCTTGACGCTGGTCCCGCTCAGCACCATCAGTGGGTGCGAGCGGTGGCTGCCGCCCCCATCACCCCTGAGGGCTTCTCCACCCTCCCCCCCTGCTCCTGAGGGGTAATCTGGGCAGCAGCTGCTGCTTGCACCTTCTGACAGTGCTGGCTCTGTTAGCACCCACTGCTGGCACCAGCCCCAATCGCTCTGCACCATCAGCGGGTGCGAGCAGGGCCGGCACCATCAGCACGTGGGAGTGGCGGCAGCAGCGGAGGGAGCGGGGCTGCCAGCAGACAGGGGACCGGGGTCCACAGTGGGAGGGGCCGGGTGGGGGTGCGGAGGATGAGCCAAGACCCACCCCTGTGCCCACCGCAGCCTCACAGCCCACAGTTCCTTTCAAGGTGCACGAATTCGTGCACTGGGCCCCTAGTACAATATAAAATATTAGTACAGTCTTACTGTGTGCACAAATGTGAAGTAATGTGAACCCCCACAAAGTAACAATTGTCAAGAGTCACAATTTCAACGTAGGAGGCTTGTTTAGTAATTATCAACAGTGCTTATTGCCTTTTAGCGGGTAAGCAGAAATGACTATCATCCTCAGTCAGGGTTGTTTTTAAATTATGTGAAAATTGAATGATGTAAGGTCTTCAGTTCATCTCTTAAATAACACATGACTGTCTCATAACTGCAGAGAGGTACACAGAAAACCAGCACAGTCACTGAAATTACGTTTACTGTGTAGCACCTGCTAATGGCTCTGCCAGGGATCTGACTCCCGGACAAGCCTTGTGAAGTGCCCGTTTCCCTGCAGGCCGGAGCGTGGGTGAGTCTGAGCCTCAGTGTGTTACACAGAAGTCAGTAGAATCTAGATGTGCTTGTCAGGTTTCTCCAGAGAAACAACAATCTACACATACACATACACATACACATCCATCAAACTACATATAGACATATATACATATCAATATTTAGAAATAAATCTATATATACACACATATTTATATATGTACTATATGTGGGCTGACATGTATATATCTAAAAATCATGATATCTAAAAATCATGCAGTCCATTGCCTTTAGGAGCACAGATACAAACAGATTGGTGGTATGTCTTGGGTCTGGAGGCAGAATCCCTTTTTCCTTGGGGACCGTGTTTTCCCTGAAGGCCTTCGACAGGTCGGATGAGGCTCACCCACATTGTGGAAGATAATCTGCTTTACTCAGTGTCTTCTGATTAAGTGTTGGTCGCATCTAGAAGATACCTTCACAGAGACACCTAGACTGGGGTCCGACCGAGCACCTGGCACTGTAACCTAGCCCGGCTGACACACATAATTAACATCACACCAGAGTGGATGAGTAACAACACACAGTGGCCTCGTGCCACTATTTTCTAAGGAAAATGATTCTAATCCCCATGGAGACAGTGCAGTGCTTTTGAAACCTCGCTGTTGATTCTGGATCTCAGAGTGTCTTCGTGCACAGGGTCATGCTCCCCCACAAGTTTCTTGCCACAGATTTGGAAAGAGAAGCTCAGAGAAGTGACTTGTAGGGACGCGGCCAGTCTCTGCACGTGGGCTCAGAGCCCTGGGGTTTTCTTCTGTTCTGACCAGCACAGTGTGCTGCCTCTGAGGCCAGTGGCTTAAAGGGACAGACGTGGACAGGGTTGGTCTTAGATCAAATTGTGAAATAAGTTTATTTTTTGTTGTTGTTGTTAATCCTCACCCAAGAATATTTTTCCATTGATTTTTAGAGAAATTGGGAGGGCGGGGTAGAGACAGAAACATAGATGTGAGAGAGACATTGATTGGTTGCCTCCCACACATGCCCTGACCCTTCGGTCCGATAGAGGATGCTCTATCCACTGACCGAACTGGCTAGGGCAAAACAGGTTTATCGTTAAGGGTGATCCCCACTCCTCCGCTCATTGTTGGTCCTTCTTTGAATTGCTGCCTATGGAGTCTTCGTGAGTCGGCATTTACCTCGGTGCTGCTTGCCTTCCTCACTAGACTGCAAGGTCTGCCGGAGTGGACACAGGGCCTGCCGTGCTCTCTGTCAGCAGTGCCTAGACAGGGCCAGGCACCTAATAGACACTCACTAAATAGTTGTCCAAATAGCATTGACCTCTGAGACACCAGCAAGTGAGCCTAGTGTTATTTCAGCTAAGATCACCCAAGTGTAATACACCTGTAAGTACATTGGGAGCATTTTATTTTATTCTTCTCTTAATATGTTCTTACTGATTTCAGAGAGGCAGGGAGAGGGAGAGAGAGATAGAAACATCAGTGATGAGAATCATTGATCAGCTGCCTCCTGCACGCCCCCTACTGGGGATCAAGCCTGCAACCGGGGCAGGTGCCCTGACTGGGAATCAAACTGTGACCTCCTGGTTCACAGGTTGATGCTCAACCACTGAGCCATGCTGGCTGGGTTTATTTTATTCTTTTAGCTTATTTTATTTTTTTTTAAATAAAAAAATTTAGTTTTCCATCCCAGTTGACATACAATATTACATTAATTTCATGTGCACAATTAACTGCTGAAGTGATCACCCCAATAAGTCTAGTGCCCATCTGACCCCTGCATAGTTATTACGCTGTTAGTGATTATATCCCCTCCCCATGCCGTACTTTACTGGAGCATTTTCACCATAATAACCCGAAGTTCACTGGCCCTTCTCACAACTGCTCCCTCAGGACCCCAGCGTCCTGCAAAGGCCCTCCTGTTTCTGGAGATGGGCGAGCACACCTGTGTATGGTCCTGAACGTAGGAGTCTGTGGGCCCCCGGTGGGCAGTTCCCCATTTCCCACTTATTCTCCTGTCCCTTCAGCTGGGTGCCACCATGTCCTGCCGCGGAGCGGCTGCAGCCCAGGGAGTCCTGCTGTAGGTGCTGGTGGTGAGGGCAGCGGAGGTCCCTCCTGGACCTGTGCCCTAAACCCTAGGGAGTTTTCAGGAAGACAGAGCTTTCCATTTCATTTCTCACTGTTCCCAACACCCCCTGCACCCCCGCCTGTGCTTCCCATGGGATTCCCATGAATGGTTGGACAGGGAGACAGATCTAAGCACTGAGCACCTGAATAGCTCTCCCTGTCTCAGGCTCAGCAGCGGACTCCTCTCTTCTGAGTGTGAGCTCCTCCCAGTTCCTGATGCAAACGGGCTCTGGCGGGTCCTCCCAGACGTGCTGTCCTGCTGAAGCCCAGAGTAGGTTCACGCGGGGACCTTGTTCCACTCACCTGAGACCTGCACCGGAGAAAGGGAGGGGCAACAGCAGCGTGCGGAGTGAGCAGGGAAGCCATGGTGAACAATTTCCCACCGATAACTGATGGGTGATCACTCACACGCAGGAAGTGGGCTAGTGGCAGCTACATTTTAGATAAGATTTTATGGTTTGCAAAAATACCTTCCTGACTCTGTCTCATTTGATAGAACCTTTGTAACAGTGTGTGTTTGTGTGTGTGTGTGTGTGTGTGTGTGTGTGTGTGTGTGTGTGTTTAGGTTTAAAGTTGCCCACATCACTGAGCTTTAGGAGTTAGTTGGCAAGCAGCTGTGTCAGGTCTCTCCCCCAGCTGTCTTCTACCCCAGAGTCTTTTATTCAAACCCGGGTTTGGCTCCCCTACCGTCCTTACCGATGCAGCAGCAAGTGGCAGAGAGAGCGTGAGCTTTGTGGGTAGAGAGGCTTTATAAAATGGCATTTAAATATATATAATAAATATGAACAATATAAATCTTTGTTTTACTATGGTTGCAAATATCAAAAAATTTCTATATGTGACACGGCACCAGTTAAGTTAGGGTTTTTCAAAATGCTGACACGCCGAGCTCAAAAGGTTCGCCATCACTGGTCTAGGGCCTAGGCTGTGATATTTAGCTGAGCAGCTGCAATGGTGCTGGCAGTCATGGTAAGCCACGTGTGGATTTGGGCAGATGGTGTTTCAGGGACACGAGGGAAGCTTCAGGGAGCACATTTTCAGACACACTGCCCCCTTGGAACAAATCGGTGCATGTCCTTGGTACATGAAGAAAGCTCTGGAGGCAGGAGGGCTTGGCAGACCCCAGCTTGGCAGCAGGAGGAAAACCAAGTGTGCACTTCTACCCGTGGCATGCCGTGTGACTGGAGCGGCAGATGGGGGTGTGTGTGTGTGGGGGGGGTGGTCCCTGGAGAAGCAGGAGGAGCCTGGGGCAGGCAGCCAGGGGTCTGGTCCTGCCTCACACCAGTTGTGGGGCGCTGAGCAAGTCCCTTAGGCTCTATGAAGTTCATATTCCCAATGTGAAAATGGAGGTGAGTGGTCCAGTCCATACCACGGGGTCAATATGGTAGCCAAATACTGTATAGGGTGGGCAAAAGTAGGTTTACAGTAGTGAGTACACGAAACAGTTTATTCTTGTATTATTATTTATTATGTGTGATTTTCCATAATAACCACTATAAGCCTACTTTTGCCCACCCTGAAATTTTAAAGTGTTTGGGGCAATCTAAAATGTTATGTAAGCCCTGGACAGGTGGCTCAGTTTGTTGGAGCGTCGACCCATACACCAAAAGGTTGTGGATTCGATTACCAGTCCGGGCAAGTATGGGAGACAGCCAACTGATGTTCTCTCTCTCTCTCTCTCTCTCTCTCTCTCTCTCTAGTCGGTAGGAACGTATCCTTCGGTGAAGATAATAAAATAAAGTGTTGCACGAATGCAAAGCAGCATTCTGTGGTCATTGCCTCTTGCATCCCACCACACATATTTCCAGGCGTGAATGACTTCATGGCTGGATGGTTGTCATATTCTGTGGCCATGTCCCATGTTCCCTGTGCCCGTGCCCTCCTCGGCCTGGCCTCAGAAATCTGTCCAATAGCCACGTGAGGCTGGATGCTTCCTGCAAGTTCTGGTAAAAGGCAACTTTCTTACACTCAGCTGTGCTTGTTCTATTTCTTGTCCTTGTGGCTACCTAAGTACCGTGATTTGCCATGAAATAGGTTATAGAAGCATCTTTAAGGTCAAGAATTCTAGTCCGCTGCCACGCTGAGAGGGAAGTGGGTGCCGGCCGACACCTGCAGACAGACATGGGAAAGAGATGTGAGTAGCAGGCAGGTGTGAGAGGGAAGGCCATGCAGGTGTGAGAGGGAAGGCCGTGCAGATGTGAGAGGGCTGAAAAGGCCACTCCTGGTGCCCTGAGAGCAGACTGTCCATGGCTGGTGTGTCTCATAGGCTAAGATCAACACACTTCCCTGGAGCCAGGCATCCTGTCAAAACACCATCTAGCTGCCGTGAGCTTCGCGGAGGGGTTCAGGATCTGAAGGAGGGACCGACTCACAAATGAAAATCTATACAAGAAATATGAATTTAGATGGCATTGGGGGCCAGGTGGAGCCTCTTCTTGAACAGACACACCAACTTCTGGCCTGGTCCACTATTTATTTACTTGAATACATATTTGCCCATTAGCAATGCATACAGGCAAATCAAAGGTAAAGTTTGGTAAACAGCATAAGGATTATCAGGTTAGGAAATTGCCTTGAGCTATTGAGCCCACAGCAGGGCAGTATTATGCTGATTTTTAGCCCGCTGAATATCCAAGTCCATTGGCCTTCCAATGGGTCTTTCTGCATTAATATGCTAACTACTGTTGGCTTTAGCCTCCAGCATATAGCACAGTTCCATTTTCATTTACTTAGTGCCTACTATGTGCCAGAAACTGTGACCTTGACGAATTTTAACGACCAACAAACCTGCATTTCATTTATCTACATAGGGTCTTTTTAAAACAGTAAGAGCCAGGCATTTTCTTTGTTTGACCTGTTACTAAAGGTCAAACTGAGCAGAGGAATTAAGTAGTTTCACAGAACATCAAGGATGGAGCAGGATGAGACTGTGGCCCCCTTGCTTTGCTGTCCCCTGGCTGCCTCTTCCCTGGTGCGTGGGTGTGGGGCATCCAGAATGACTTCCCAGAGAGATCAGGAGTGGTGACCTGTATTCACGCACCGTCTCCCTCCAGTGAGGCGGGCCAGCTCAGTGGGCTGATGCAGACTGATGCCCAGAGTGCTGCAAAGGGAGAAACGGGCCTGTTTCCTCCTGTGGGACTAGCAGCCCTTGTTAAGGAGGCTGGGGTCCAGGGGAGGGAAAGGGCCAGAAATACTGAAATGCGCACCTAGATCATGCTGGGATAGAAGCTGAGAGCCCAGGGTGTGGGTCAGATGGCGCCAAGGGTATTGGCCCCAGAAAAGACATCCCAGGTCAGTTGAACTTGAGCTGGATTCCTTGAGGAGGGGTAGGGCTTGGATCAGGGGGATTCACGGTCAGGCAGGAAGAAGTGGGAAGGGATATACTTTTTAGCCAGTACGTGTGCGTGCAGGGTGGTAATGGGGAGGGGCGGTGGCAGTGAGGAAGCTGGGAATTTGAAGGATGTCATCAGTTTCTGAACCTAAAAGCATCTGGGGACAGGAGCACGTGGTCTGTATGACTTAGAGCCCCAGGGCCTCCAGGGAAGCGACTGCCTCCCACAGCCTGTCCCTGTGCTGTAGTGCCTACAACGCCCCTCTCTCCTTGCAGACTCGCAGGCTGCCTGGATGTGGATGTGCTGGGGGTGGCGGTGGCAGTGGGCGCAGGGTACGCGGGACAGTCCTTCCTGTGTCGGCCATAAACTCGCACATTTGTCACCAGCACAGCTGGGGCCCCAGGGGCTGGGGGTGGGTGTTTCTTCAGTCACTAGCATTAACGACATCAGACATGACGTGGGTTCATTTGCACACATCTGGTTGTGAGTTCCCAGAGGGTCGGACACCAGCCTCCCAGCTCTGTAGACTACACTCGCATGGACAGTGGGAAGCGAACTTGGTGCTGCATTTGGCCTGAACAGGGCAGCGTGGGGCTTCTCCAGGGTCCCGACGCCCATGGTGATGGCCCTTCGCACGGGCACTCCCGGCAGGCCCAGGGGGCCTCGGCCCTCTCCCCCCGGAGGTGGCAGGTAGTCCACGCGCCCCTCTGCCCTGCAGAGGCCGGGCGCCTTCCTGATGCCCTCCTGCTGGTGCAGCACCCCTCAAGGCTATGCCAACCAGCCCCTGGCACATTTCCCTCCCCAGCAGCAGGCACCGTGGGCCTGCCGGGGACTTTTCCTTTGCCAAAAGCTACCAAAGGCGCCTGTCGTTGTCTGAACTGAACCTGTGGGTCTTTCTCCTGTCTTTTTCTTTCTTTTCTTCTTCTTCTTTTTTTTTTAAATCCTTAAGCAGATGATGGGAGGGAGCACTGTTCACTTTGTCCAGACTCTGAGTCGTCCTTGGTCACTGGAGTGTGCAAAACTATGGCAGCCACGCAGGTGCTACTGCCTGGAAACGTCTCTGAAGGGAGGAGGGGCGGGGAGGCTTCTGGCCGGCAGCATGCATTGCACTGACTTGGGAAGGATCCCCGACCCCCGCCCCCCCCTTTCCGCACTGTCAGTGAAGAGAGGTCTTGGCGGCGGTAGGTTCTCATTTAACTAGGTCTGTCTCCAGCGCCCTGGAGCCTGGTCAGCGCCTCTGGTTCTTTATGGGCAGTTTTGGTGCCGGTGGGTCTGGGCTGTGACAGGCAAGATGCCGCTGCTACAGAGAGTGGTCAGCTCAGGAGATCCAGGCCTGTGACCCGAGTGTAATGACCAGTCCGCGTGCAGCCTGCCTCCCGCCCCTGCCTCAGTGTGTTCCCCTCTCCTGCACGGGCCTCGCTCCAATTCAGGCACAGGGGCTGCGAGGGCACTGGTGGGACGCCGCCGCTCCCCGGTGGGGCCCACTGTTCTGACGTGGAAGCAGTTGGGAATGAGGGCAGGCTGGGGCTAGAGTTTTGCTCTCTCTAGATCGTTATTATTTTCTGTTTGCAGATTTATAAACAGTGGAGGGGAAAGTGTGGGAAACCCAACTGGATGGATGAGCCCCAAGTCAATCCTGTGTGGCTTTGGCCACTGGTGAGCGACACCTATGCTCACGTCCTCTGGTTCCCTGCCCCCACCTCCCCAAGCAGCCTTTCAACCGCAGGGTGGACCCAGGTGGGCAGGACAGATCACCTCTGTTAGCCCAGTACTCAGAGCATTTGCCTCCCTGAGGGCTGGGCTGTCACTGTTGTAGACCCCGATTCATTTTTCATCCTATCAACCTGAATATTAAAGTTCTAGAACCTGGGGGAGCACATCAAAGCTTACTTGACTCCAAGATTATATTTGAAGTGAGTAATTATGATATAATTAAAAGATTAGAAAGCACTGTTTTATAATACCTATCCCCCCCTCCCCTCAAGAAAGAATAGTAGTGTTCTTTCTTTAAATCTGGCTCTAGGGGAAGGGAACTGATATTTATTTTGTAAATATTATGTGCCAGGCAATATATACATGGTTATTTTGTCCTCAGAAATGCTGTGGGATGGTTCCCTTTTACAAGGGAAAGTTGAGGCCCAGGGTTGTCCAGATGGGGAGATAGGATCTAGATTTGGATCGTGTGTGTGACTGACTATAGAGCGGGGTTTTCTCTCTCAGCACCCTGGACACTGAGCTGAAGAACTCTCTGTCTGGAGGCTCTTCCTTGGTCTCTGCCCTCTCGGTGCCAGGAGAATAACCAGAAATGTCTCCAGATGCTGTCAGATGTCCTCTGTGTGGCCACATCACCCCTCTGTGGAAAACGACTGTTTTGCATGCTTTATTTTTCCTGTCACTGCACATTTGGAAGGAAATGTGAAGTTACCTATAAAAGGACTATAGGTGGTATGGATTACTTCTGTGTGTAGTATTTTTTCTCATTCTCTCTCTCTCTCTCTCTCTCT
>NW_005371823.1:1780292-1783908 GCF_000412655.1 Myotis brandtii | reverse complement strand
ACACCCCCGGGGGGGGTGCCCCCCCCCCCCCCCCCCCCGTGCACAAATTTTTGTGCACCGGGCCTCTAGTATAGTTAATATGCAAAGTGCCCCCTCAGGAGTTTGACCAGGAGACAGGGAGTTCAATCGCTTACTATGATGTGTGCTGACCACCAGGGGGCGACCAGCTGCAGGGAGGGGGGAGGGCACTGAGGGAGGGAGCGAGGGAAGGAGGAGGCGGGGAGGCGAGGAACCTGATCAGCCCTGATTGCCATTCAGGCCTAGGGACCCTACCCATGCACGAATTTTGTGCACTAGGCCTCTAGTAAAGTTATAAACACCATGTGGATTATTTGGAAAATAAAATGTTTATAATCACATCCCCTAGAAATATCCACTTTTGACATTTGGTGTTTTCTTCCAGTGTCTTTTTCTATGATAGGTGTAGCTTTTAAAATCATGCTAAAAATATTTTTATCTGGATTTTTATGCTTACCATTATATCAAGAGTGTTTCCATATATCATAGAAAATCACTGTTGTTTTTAGTAACTGCATTATATCCAATTATCTGTTTATGCCACAGTTTAGTTAAGCATTCCCCAAATATTGGGCATTTAGAGTTTTCCAATTTGTCCCCATCATAAACATTGCTTTGATGAGCATATTTGCACAGAGATCTTTATGTAGCCTCCCGACAAGTTCCCTAGGATATATATGGCTATGGGGAGGAAAAAAAGTGGGTCAAGTTCCATGCAGATTTCTAGGCTCTGTTCCCTACACACTGTCACAGCACTTCCTGTAAATGTTGGGCTAATGGGGCTGCTCTCTCCATCTGTTCATAAGAATCTTGTCTCTCCAGCTAACTATGAGTTTCACCTTTTAAGAAATGTCTTCATTTAACAGGCAAAAAATGGCATTTCATTGTTTTAATTTGATTATCAACAAACTGGCCGTCTTTCCATCGGTTATCTGCCTGTTTCTGTTCTGCTTCTCTGAAATAGTGAGTTGGATTGCCCTTTTAGTAGCTCTAATTGTGTCCACCCACTTTATGATTTGCTATTTCTCTTTTTCACAGCACAGACTTATAGGCAGTAGAGGGAGACCTTGGGCAAGAGTTAGGGGAAAGATATGGAAGGGAATGCTTGTATATAAATTGGAGATGAACTAAACTAGAATTAATTGACCCCTGAAGTTGGAAGAGGATAAGAGGGGAGAATGGCTCCTGTTTGAGGTGCACCAATGGTGAGAGGAGGTAGTGCAGAAATATCTGGTTATGAATTTCCCAGGATGGCCACCAGGTGGTGCCACCAGCCCAGGGTGAATTGGTTTCTCTGGTCTTGGAGGGCAGGGTATTAGTGGTCAAAAGGTGAGTGAGGTGATAAGGGGCTGAGTGCCACCACACATATAGGACATTTACTAGTTGGGCATTTGTAACTGACCTGTCAATGTTCACAAGTTGGCATGGTGTGTGTGGAGAGAGGAAGGGCCGGGGGGCGGGGAGGAGGAAGGTTAGGGCTAGTTTAAAAAAATATATAGTAGTTTTATTAAAATATAATTCACATATTAAACACTTAAAGTCTACAATGTTTTTTTATTATATTCGCATCACTACAATAAATTTGAGAACCCCATTCCCCTTAGCCATCACAGCCCCCCAATCTTTATCCTTTTACACTACCCCCAGTTCCCTTTCCCCAGACCCTGACCACACTAATCTTTCTGCCTCAATGACTTTGCCTACTCTGGACATTTCTTCACATATTAAACACTTAAAGTCTACAATGTTTTTTTTTATTATATTTGCACCACTACAATAAATTTGAGACCTCCATTCCCCTTAGCCATCACAACCCCCCAATCTTTATCCCCTTAGACTACCCCCAGTTCCCTTTCCCCAGACCCTGACCCCACTCATCTCCTTTCTGCCTCAATGACTTTGCCTACTCTGGACATTTTATGTAAATGGAATCATTCAATAGATGGTTTTGTGATAGGGCTGGATTCGGTTGTTACTTGCCCCAGGCAAGACGCATCAGGGCAGTTGAATAGACTATTCCAAGCGCTGTGGCGTTTTCAGGCTTCTTAGGACACAGAAAACTACCTAGAACAGCGATTACCTGACCTGATAGATAATCAGGATGACCTGGGAAGCTGTCAGAATTAAAGATTCCTAGCGCCAGTCTCTCCAGGAATTTAAATTTTGTAGTTCTGGAGAGTCACTGTTTAGGACCTTGGTCCCAGTCCCCAGGGATTTCTGATCATCGTCTAGCTGTCAGCCAAGTTATGGAGAAAAGGGAACCTGGTGTTGGATGGAGGCAGGCGAAGCGCCTGGCCTTCCCCTGGAGACGGGCTCTGTCAGCTGCAGCTTCAAACCCAGGGCCGCTCGTGGGGAAGGCGCTCTGCCACGTGGACCTGCTGCGACGCTGGCTCATGTCACAGCGTCCTCTTTGACTCAGGTGACAACAATGCATATTTGAAGGCCGTCAAACCAATGGCAGCAGGCAGGCTTATTTCCTGTTCGCCTGGCAAACCTCTGCAACGTGGTATAGTGGGAAGAACTCGAAGTTAGGAGCCTGATGCCTGCCAGAATATTCTACTGAGTACTCCCCAGGGCTGTGTGAGCACCCGGCGAGAGCGGGTGTGAGAGGCGGCCCGCTGAACAAATTAGGGCATTGGAATCACGGACAAGATGGCACTGTGGAGAGCTTCTTTCCTACCTGCCTCCTTTCCCAGGAGAGAAGACTGTGGGCCCAGAGGGGAAGTTCCTCGCTGAAGTCATAGACCAGCTGTTGCTAGTGCAGTCAGGCCAGGGCCAGGGTCAGACCATCTGCCTCCTCTTTCCTGCCGCGCCTCACTCTTCAACGTCTCTTCCATCTGGGACCCGAGGAATCCTATCCAGTCACCTTTCATTCTTAGAAGTTAGGGAGTGCAGGCCTAATTGGTCTGTGGTTACTGAGCTGGTTGATTTATATTTGCTTTGGATGAGTAGGAGTTAAAATAATGACAGAAGAAAAATCCAAGATTGCATTTATAGGTGGCTTTTCAGAACAGCCCAGAGCAGATCCAAGTTTTGTGAGGCCAGAAGCTTAGGCAATTTGGAAACCCTCTTTAAGAAGAAGAATACAAAATTACAAATGCAGAATTAGGTCCAGGGCCTTGGAAGCAGTCTATGCAAATGAGGGGCCTTGAATCTTAAGCATCATTCACGTTGCTGTAAATCCACCTCTGGGAACAGTAATCCCAAAAGTCCTAGTCATGCATGTTCCGCTAGATTCTTTCATGTGTATAAATACCATGTGTCCTGCCGAGAACCATTTAGTCATCTCCAGTTGCACGAATGGAGGCCATTCTGTTGACAAATATGTATCGAGTATCTGCTCCACGTACAGAACACGGATGGGACCCGGAGAGGTAAGGAAGCAATGGTTTAATCAAGTGCGTGATCATGGGCACTGACACCCGTCATCCTCCCCACTCTGGGCTGGACCAGCGATGCCGAAGGGAGCCAGCCTCGCTGTGTGTCTCCGATTTTGGTCTCACAGAATCTTCTTCCTCTCACAGTCCTTCTCCCTCTCTCAAACGGGGAATGGACATCAAATGAGTAAGACCCTGTGGGGTTTCTGGATGAAAAAAAA
>NW_005371823.1:1760075-1779612 GCF_000412655.1 Myotis brandtii | reverse complement strand
CTTTTTAGAAGGTAACATGAGGTAGGGATATATCTAGTTTAGTGGAGGGCGCTTTGCTGTTTGCTTTTGTTTTGTATTGTTACATGCCATTTTATTGAATTCCTGTGGAGAAGTGAGGAGTCAGAGCTATGAGGGTGTAAGTCCCTTGAGGTAAAACCAAGCAATGTTTTGTGTCTTATCAAAATTTCCCTTCCCATTGGAGGGAGAAATGGCTGAACCCTCCATGTCATCCTAATAAATGCATGTTGTTTTTTGTTGTTTTTTTGTTGTTTTGAATTTTGAGAGTTTTCATTTGAAGGTAAATCTTAATGTCATTAAAGTCACAAATACGCTAATTTAAATACCCAATTCTATGTATCTAAAATACACATGGCAAACATACAGATGTCCATTGTCTCCGCATGTCAGAGCCCACCAAATGCATGTTGTTTTTCATGGCAGTTTTACTGGCCTTCGGAGCCCAGCCTTCTGGAGCATTGTAGCGCGAAGGGGCATAGAACCCTCCGGAGAGGTTAGCAGCATCTCCCAGAAGCGCAGCGGGAAGGGTCCCGAGCTGGTGGTTGGGGGCAGCCGGGATGTCATAAGCAATCCCATCGATCATGTGTCCCTCCCTGCTGGAATCCTGGATTTCAAACATCCTCACAAGCTCTTCCTCGGTAATTCCAAAACTCTGAACAAATCAACCATAAGAAAAAAAAATAAACAAATATGCAGAGGAGCTGAAAGATATTTAGGATGTGGTTTCAATTAACATTTTTAAGTTTTCCTTCTCAAAATCTTGTATAAGCCATTAAATATGAAAAAACCAAACCTCTAAGTAGGAAAGCGGTCAAGGCCATTACCATTAGAGATGTTGAATTGTATAATAAACAAATAGTTTATTTGTTTTTCTTCTACATAACACCAAGGGAGTTGAGGCATTGCTGTAGCTTTAAAACACTGACCGGCTGTCTGTTGAATTAGGCGTATGTTGGGATATACCATATAAGATGCAGATACATCCTCCATCAGCCAGTGAGACAGTGAACCTGCTTGCTCTTGTACAGCTTCTAATAAAGGAGCTACCGGAGAAACACACCCCGTGGGCACTCCACTCCCCACACTGCCTGCGGTGGGTTGGAGCCATCTGGAGGCTGCCTGCAGTGTCGTTACCTCGTGACCACCCTGTTTGCCAACTATCCAGGGCCGTTTACCTCTGTTCCCGCTCTGCAGGCCCTTTGGCTATTTCTCTGTTTATTGACACCTGAATCCAAGGGGGAAAAAATGAACATGTAGTAAGTGCTACATTTGTACCAGTTAATCTTCTCAAGGAGGTATTATTATCACCCGGTCTTACAGAGAAGGAAGCTAATAGTCAAAGAGGCCAGACAACTTGTCCAGGATCGCATAAGTAGGAAGCTTGTGCATTGTAAACTGGCTGCCACTGAATGTTTGCCAGATTCCTGCAGAAAGCCTTCCAAGGACTATGTTATTTTATCTGTCCTCATACCAACCCCTTAAGATTGGCATTACTCATACCCTCGTTTTATAGATGACGTCATACAGCTAGTATGCTGGAGCCAAGATTCAAACTCGAGCGCTCAGACGGCAGAGCCTGCACTCCCACCCACCGGGCCAAGCCTCCTCCATGTACTTGGGCTGTCCCATAGGGAGGCCAGCCACACGTGGCCACTGGACACTTGAAATGTGGCCGATGGGCTCTACATGTAAACTACACATCAGGTTTTGAAGGCAATACAAAGAAAAAAAAAGAATGTGAAGTATCTCATCATTCATTTTTTAATATTGATTGCATGTTAAAATTAGAATAATTTAAATATAGGGGAGTAAATAATATAAATTCTTTATTTTAATTTCATATTGATTGCATGTTAAAATTAGAATAATTTAAATATATGGGAGTAAATAATATAAATTCTTTTATGTCCCCCACTTCTTTTTATTTTTTAAATTACTAGACAATTTAAAATTCCCGGTGTGGCTCAAGGAGCAGACTCAGCGGGCACCAGAGCCCTGCTGAAGGAGGGCCTGCTCTGAGGAGTGGGCCCCTGCACAGCTGATCCTCTGCTGTGGTTGCAGCCAGTCCTCAGGGCTGCCAGTGGGCCTGGGGGACAATCCCACCCATTGTTGTAGTTGAGCAGCAATGAAGGCTCAGCTGCAACAGGAGGGTGTACCAAGCCCACCGGGAGTGCCCGGCGTGGGTGACTGGGGAGGCTGTGCCACTGGACCTTCCAGGACACATACTGCCTTAGGCCACCCTATCAAGCTGGGGAGACGGGGAGGTTCCACCGCGTACAGGGAGGCGGCCAAAAGGAAGAGTCAGAGACACGTCCCAAATGAAAGAACAGAGCAAAACTCACAGGAGGGTGTACCAAGCCCACCGGGAGTGCCCGGCGTGGGTGACTGGGGAGGCTGTGCCACTGGACCTTCCAGGACACATACTGCCTTAGGCCACCCTATCAAGCTGGGGAGATGGGGAGGTTCCACCGCGTACAGGGAGGTGGCCAAAAGGAGGAGTCAGAGAAACATCCCAAATGAAAGAACAGAACAAAACTCCAGAAAAAGAACTAAACAAAATGGAGATGATCTTCTAGATGCAGAGTTCAAAACACTGGTTATAAGGAAGCTCAATGAACTTAGGGAAAGAGTAGATGAACTTAGAGAGAACTTCAACAGCATTAAAAGGAACATGAAAACCATAAAAAGAACCAGTCAGAAATGAAGGATACACCAACTGAAATAAAGAAGAATTTACATTGCCCTGGCCAGTGCTGCTCTGTGGTTAGAGAGTCAGCCCATGCACTGAAAGGGTCATAGATTTGATTCCTAGTCAAGGGCAGGTACCTCTCGGTTTCATATTCGATTCCTGGCCCCAGTTGGGGCACATGTGAGGGGCAACCAATCAATGTGTCTCTCTCACATTGATGTTTCTCTCTCTCCTCCTCCTTCCCTCCCTTCCATTCTATCTAAAAGCAATGGAAAAATACCCTTGGGTGAGGATTAACAACAACAAAAAGAATAATTTATAGGGAATCAACAACCTAGAATCAAAACAGTGATTTGGAATATAAAGAAACAAAAGACACCCAATCAAAATAGCAAAAAGAAAAAAGAATTAAAAAAAAAATAAGGATAGTTTAAGGAGCCTCTGGGACAACTTTAAGCATACCAACATTTGCATCATGGGGGTGCCTGAAGGAGAAGAGAGAGAGCAATAAATTGAAAACCTATTTGAAAAATAATGATGGAAAACTTCCCTAGCTTAGTGAAGGAAATAGAGATACAAGTCCAGGAAGCACAGAGTCTCAAACAAGATGAATCCAAAAAAGCCCATACCAAGATACATCATAATTAAAATGCAAAAGGTTAAAGACAAAGAGAGAATCTTAAAAGCGGTTAGTTACCTACCAGGGAGCTCCTATAAAACTGTCAGCTGATTTCTCAATAGAAACTTTGCAGGCCAGAAGGGAGTGGCAAGAAATATTGAAAGTGATGAAAAGCAAGGATCTACAACCAAGATCACTCTATTCAATAAAGCTATCATTTAGAATTGAAGCTAAGGAGTTCATTACCACCAAGCCAGTATTATATAAAATGTTAAAGGGTCACCCTGACCAGTTTGGCTCAGTGGCTAGAGCGTCGGCCTGTGGACTGAAGAGTCCCAGGTTCCATTCCGGTCAAGGGCATGTACCTTGGTTTCGGGCACATCCCCAGTAGGGGGTGTGCAGGAGGCAGCTGATTGATGTTTCTCTCTCATGGATGTTTCTAACTCTCTATCCCTCTCCCTTCCTCTCTGTAAAAAATCAATAAAATATATTTTTAAAAAATGTTAAAGGGTCTTCTTTAAGAAGAAGAAAAAACTAGGTTAAATATATGAGCAATAAAATGGCATTAAATACATATCTATCAACAATTGAATTTAAAAAACACAAAATAAATGAACAAGCAGAACAGAAACAGATTTTTAGATACAGAGAACATTTTGAAGATTGCCAGATAGGAGAGGAGTTGGGGGTTGGGTGACAAAGGTAAAGGGATTAAGAAGTACAAATTGGTTGTTACAGAATAGTCATGGGATGTAAAGTACAGCATAGGGCCGTGGTTGGCAAACTGTGGCTTGCGAGCCACATGCGGCTCTTTGGCCCCTTGAGTGTGGCTCTTCCTAAGCCTTAGGAGTACCCTTAAGTTAATAATAACAATGTACTTACTTACACAGTTTAAGTTTAAAAAAATTTGACTCTCAAAAGAAATTTCAATCATTGTACTGTTGATATTTGGCTCTGTTGACTAATGAGTTTGCTGACCACTGGCATAGGGGATATAGTCAATAATATTCTAATAACTATATATTAGATGTCAGACGGGTACAAGATTTATTGGGGAGATCACTAAGTATGTTATCTAATGTCTAATTACTGGGGTGTACACCTAAAACTAATATAATATTCTATGTTAACTGTCATTAAAAACAAAAAAACAAAACAAAACAAAAAACAAATTTACCTGTGTGGCTCACATTATATTCCCCCCTCTCTTTCTCTCTCAATCTCTTATTTGGTTATTTATTGATTTAAAACATTTTTGAAAATTATTTTTCAATTACAGTTGACATTCAACTGTATTAGTTTCAGGTGTACAACATAGTGGTTAGACATTCATATAACTTATAATGAAGTGATTCCATCCCCCCAAGAAGTCTAGTACCCATCTGCCATCATACATAGTTATTACAACATTATTGACTGCATTCTTTGTGCTGTACTCACATTATATTTGTATATTTCACGGAGAGGCTGTGAAATTTACTCAGGCCACCTTTATTTCTCATCAGTAGTTCTAGTTGAAATTTTGGTTGTAGATGGGTGGGGAGGTTGAAGCCATTAAAAAGAAATCCCAGGCAGAGATTACATGGGTACCTATGACAGGAAGGAGTTGGGAATATTTGTGTGGGATGGGAAAGCTAGAAAACCAAATCAGAAATTTGCAGAGGAATTAGTCTGAGCAAACCCCTCGCCCCAAACACCACCTGCCCTCCCCTCCCCTCCTGAGTCTGGAATTCAAAAAAGAAGAAGAAAGGTAATAACTGCTAGCAACTCAGAAACAGAAAAGAATGTCCTACAATATCACTGTTTGTCCAAAACAAATGTTTATGCTAGCTGTTTATAACAGACATGTCTCTATTTACAGCAGCTTTGGATGGAGAAAGGGGAAGTAGGGGGCCGATAATTGATGCAGGTAGGAATTTGAAGGCCACGTGAGAACGGCCCAGAAGGCCATCCCTGACCCACATCCAGTCCCTTGTCTTAACCTACAGAAGGGTGGAGGGGACTGCCAGGTGAAATCATTGCATCCCCGAGCTATGTACTCCCAGTACGGGCCAGGGTGCTGCTCCCCTGACAGGGAAGAACCTGAGATAGGAGAGGACACCAAGCCAGTTGATAGATGGGGGCTCTGGGCTGGCACTGCTCTGCCAGGCCCTGCCACCTCCCTCCTCCACTGTCCTGAATGGGCCCATCAGGGCCTCCGCTGCCCCTTAGGCACACCTCCTCCTCCGCAGCCTGTGTCCCCTGGGAAGCCCAGGCTGGCTGGGAGAGGTCAGCCTTCACAGAAACCACTGAAGGGCCTTGAGTCTGGGCAGAGACCTCTGCCATTATCATGCTTGGTGTCGAAGTCATCTCTCCGCTCACCCCTTCATTTCATCCCAGTTTCCTAGGCGTCTGCGTGTCTCCTGTATTATTTTCTTTTGTGTTGGAAGCTGTCTCCTTGGACACTTCTTCACTAATCCATTTACGTGGCTCTGGTTTGGGCTCTGATGTCCCACTGACGTTGGTCTCTGCCTGCCTACAGGAGCCTCAAGGCCATGGCCCCGCCTCCTGATCTGAGAACTTGGCATATCCTGCTCCTCTCCTTAGCAGGCGCACCAGGGGGCCTGGACTTCCTGGTAGTGAAGTCACTACTTTAAGTTAAAAGAATTATTCCACACTTTGTGCAGCGTAGGATTGTCTAACCATCATGCTGCACAGCAGAAACCCATACAAAAGAATACTGAATGTAATCTGTAATTTAAAAATAAAATCATTATACCAGAGATTCTCTAAAAGGCAAATATAGATAGTATACGGGAGCAGAGTACACATGTTAGTCCTCCCTATCCTGTTAGGAGAGAACCTCACCAAAGGAAAGACACGCTGGACTGGCCGCATCTATGAGAACAGAGACGTGGGGCGCAGGCTCCGGACAGAGGACACCGTCCATGAGTAAAGTTTCAGGAAGGAGGATATAGCTGGGGGCTTTAAATAACTGAACTAGGTGACAGAGGGTTCAAGTTTATAATTTGACGTTTCCACAGTTTTGTCCATGAGCTCACCTAATCCCAACCCCCACCAAAATTTTGTTCTATGTCCCATTATTTTTTTAACAGTAATTGATAACTCCCTCTGACTCCCATTTTAGTCATAATTTCATCAAGAATCATAGAATAAAGTTTTTAAAGGACCCCGAATGGTCCTTAACCTCAATACAAAAATGGACGTGGCCTTCGTAATAAATTGCCAAATAGAAGCTTCGTTTCAGGCATCCAATAAAGTTACACGAAGGGGCTGAAAGTGCCAGTGCAAATTAGCTATTAAAATGATTTTTTCAAAACCTACGAAATTCACAGCCATCCTAAAAATGCCGCATTTTCAAATCAATGTATTTTATTTTAATTTGGGGGGGGGAGGGTTGTGTGTATGTGTTGGGGAGGGGCTGGGCTTGCGGTGGCTGCAGGAACATCAGTTAAATTCACAGAATAAAATTTGAACTTTTGCAAATGAGTAAACAGCCAAAACAAACACCATTTTGGGGGAAAAAATACACATTTTCTTCTTTTGGAAAAGCAAGCAGTGCCTAAGCAAAATACCTTAAAAGTGAACTAAAAAGCTTTTCTAAAATAAACAACTCTGCTTGTGATCCTAAATTGGGACCATATGTAGATGGGCAAGCTACAAACGCAGCGCACTCCGCGCTGTCTCTGCCTTCGCCGTTTGCGTGCCTCCGAGTAGATGATGATAATGTTGCCTTTGGTCCCCAAGGACCCTGAGCTTTTCAGATCCTAGTATGAGGGGGAAGCAGAAGAAAGAGAAGTAATGAAAACAAATGCCTTTCAAGACAAAATATCTGAACAATGAGTTTTATTTTGCTCCTCTGCCAGCAGGCTCAACTCAGTTCAGACCTCTCCTGCACGTATAGGATGGGGCCGTCGAAGTGCCGTGTGTCTGCCTGTGATGCGGGCGTTGGGAAGACCCTGTGCCGGACCAGGCTGCACTCAGCATTAGGAGTCCGGAGCAGCCCCCTTCCCTGTGAACAAGCCAATTCAGCACAGATAGAATCATTCCTCTGTTTTTCTCAATTACCAAACCCTGTGTGCTTTGGGGTCACTTGTCATGGGTTTAGAGAATGTGGATATTGCAACACAAGTCCTCACCATTCTAAACAGCGTCAACCAAGTTCTGTTACTAGGGAGGAGGAGAGTCAAGGCCACAACATCATCTCTAATTGTAAGCCACCTTATGCTCATTTTCTCATCCCAGGACACGTACTTCTGTCCCCTTAGTGCTCCTGGGGTCTCTTCCACTGAACTGGTACCTCCAGCAGATATGAGTCGATGTGGGTGTGTTTAGACCCTGTAAGTGGACAGCAGATCCTTGAGAGAGGGGTTATGCCGCCTGGTGAGGATGGGAGATGCCTTCCCTTTAAAAACATGGGTAGGATGAGTACAATGATTAATTCAGTTATTTTGTGTTGAGGAGATACTACTGCTCATACAAAGCTCAGCTATTTTGAGCCCCTGTGGCTCACTGCCCCAAACACAGGACTGTGGGCACAGAATGAAGAATATGTAGGATCACTCATCTGGGCTCTGTCCATTGTGCTGTGAGGAAATGTGGATTGGATAATAAAAGCAGCTCACATTTGTGGAGTTCTTACGATATACATACCAGGAGCTGAGCTGAGCATTGTACGTATAATCCTACTCGATCCTTTCACAAGCCGACTATCTCCAAGTTTTAAAGAAGGACATTGAGCTCCAAAGAGATTGGGATGCTATCAGGTGGGTGGCAGAGTGTGGACTTGAACCGAGGTCCCTAGCACCAGGCAGCGATAAGAGGGTCTGTGTATAAAGGTTATCTCTTGTCTGTGGGTCCTCAGTAAATGAAAACGTAGTTGCTTTCCAGAACTCTGAATTTTGGGACTCTCATATTTCTCACCAGAAGTTTTCAAAGCAAAAAAAGGTCTTAATACACAGAGTTGAATTTGAAGATGGACACGTACAAAAACGACAAATTCTTCTTATTTCTTCTTTTTAGCTCATTTAAATGACTGGGGTTGAAGGAAGGATGTTAGACATCTACGATGTTAAAATCCCACCCTTCAGTTGGCCATGTCTTCCAGTAAGGGCTCACGAGCAAGGGCTCATTTGTTTGTCTTGCTCCAGCCCCTTCTCCTGCCTCCTTGCTCCAGGCAGACAGCTGTACTGGGAAGGAGAAACCCAAGGCGTGGATTGTGCAGGTGACAGATTGGTCCTCTGACCTTTGAGGAGAGAGCCACTTTCTGTCGAAGTGTATGTGTTTACCTCAAGTCGTGGAAAAAAACAAAACTTTCGGGGCCAGCCAGACCTGCTCCGGTAAGGCCCTCAGGACTTCCTGGGACTTGGGGTTTCTCATCGTCCCCTCACGCCCACCCACGTGCTGCACACTGACCGCGTCCTGCCTCAGCCCCTCCCATCCCCACTCCGCAGCCTCTGCACCAGACGTCAGACTCCTCATCTGCCCACTGCAGTCTCCCCTCCGTCTCCCCACTTTCTTTCCTCGTTTCCTCAGGCTGTCAGGAGTCCCCAGGGAAAAACCAAAGGGGGCAGCATTAGTTAGAATAACCCGACTGCTTCAGTCTCCCAGACGTTAACAAAAGGAAAACAGGTCATTGCTTTATAAATGATGTATCGAGGCGTGCCGGAGGAATGAAGGCAGAGACCACAGTGTATTTTTAGCGTCTGCTGTTTGTGGTAACTGCTGGATCCCTTCCCTTCAGCTGAATGGCTGGTATTCAGGAGAGTGTGCCCACTCCCTGCCAGACTCTCCTCACGGAGCTCCTTTTTATGAGGTGGGTGCCTGGCTCCTTGGCACCAGGCTGCCCCATCACAATTCTCCTTTATTGCCCAGCCCTGATGCCCAGTTGCGTGGTTCCACGGGCAGCCCCGGCGGGGCCACGGGCAGGGGTGGGGTATGGATGAGACTGCTGGCTGCGAGCTGCTCAGGGTGTTACCAGACTGTGAGGTGGAGTGTGCAGGGCAGGGGCTGTGTCTGGATGCTCGAAACCGGCCATTTTCAACTGGCGAGCTGCAAGAATTTTTAAAACATGCAATACCTGACTATTTAGTTGGGGGCGCTGACCTCTTTTCCCTTAGGTTGTCAAATAAATGACAACAGCCAACACAACCATAGCTGTCCGGTGTGGATGAGTCTAAATTATACCTATTTATATTGTCAGATTGGCAAAAAATAGGATATGTTTTTTGGTGTGCTGCAGAATTTTAGTCATTAGTTTATGTGTGCCATGAGATGGAAAAGGTTGAAAATCTCTGCTCAAAACCTTCTGGCATGAGGCTGGCACTCAGTCACAAAGGAACCACAGCGCCGAGAACCACGGCTAGCTCCCCATCTCAGCATCATGGCCATCCCACTGGTGCCTGGCTCGAGTGGGTGTTGGCCCACCCCCAGGTCACTGACAGTCTAGATCCTGAGTGAGCTAGGAAATCTGAGGAGCCCCTTGCTCTGACAGGTCATTCTACCAACGATCGCTCCAGAGCTAGAGCTAATCTAATCACTGGAAGGTGGAAACCCAGTGGAGAGGCTAAGGATGGGCTTCACACCACCTGTGGGGCTCTCCGGGTACCATCGTGGAGGGAAACAGTGCTGGGGTCCCCAGTCTCACCAGGTTGCTGAGTGGCTTTAGGCAAGTAACCCAATCCCAGCACTCACTTTCCACTTACAACTGTGAGTGGTAATTCTTGTCCTACTGACCTCATTAAAACATTTTTAATAAGGCTATAAAAGTACTTTGAAACTTTGGAAACCATATTACAAAAAGGAGGGAAGTGGTGTTGGCCCCATTTATTTTCTTTCTTTCCGACCAACCTTCTATCAAAACCATCTCCACCAGCCCCAGCCGGGAGGGGCTCTTGCATTATCGTAAATAACATCACTTGTGCCGTGAGAGATTGCCTTCCTGAGGGAGGTATTTACCTCCAGGTCCCACAGAATTGGTTTGAATGAGACAGGGTGCTTGTAGTGGGATCCTTTTCTTGTGAAATGTTGAAGTGCCTCTTCAATTAGAGTAAACCTTAAACAAAAGAACTTTGACTTGGCTATAGTTGTTTTATCTGATACCTCAGTGGTATTTTTTTTTCTTTTTGCATCAGCTATTTATTTATTTATTTATTTATTTAATTGGGATGATATTAGTTAATAAAATTATGTAGGTTTCAATTGTTCTATTACATGATACATTATTTGAATATTGCCTTGTGTTTACCACCAAAAGTCAAATCTCTCTGTCACCATGTTTTTGACCCCCTTTATCCATTCCTGCTTCCTCTCCACCCCTCTTCCCTCTGGTAACCACTACACTGTTGTCTGTGTTCATGAGTTTTTGTTCATCTTGTTTGTTCATTTGTTGCTTCCAGTTTTATATCCCGCATGTGAGTGAAATCATATGGTTCTTGACTTTTTCTGTCTGGCTTATTTAGCTTAGTATGCTATTTGCAAGATCCATCCATGTTGTCGCAAATGGTGCTATTTCTTCCTTTCTTAGGACTGAGTAGTATTCCATTGTGTATGTACCATACCTTCTTTATACAATCCTCTGTTGAAGGACACTTTGGTTGTTTTCGTATCTTGGCCACCATGAATAAAGCTGTGATGAACATAGGGGTGCATATATAATTTCAAATAAATGTTTTCATATTTTTGGGGTAGATACTCAGAAGGGGGGTTGCTGGGTCATATGGTAATTCTATTGTTAATTTTTTGAGAAATTTCCATTCTGTTTTCCACAGTGGCTATACCAGTTTTCATTCCCAACAGCAGTGAATGAGGGTTCCTTTTTCTCCACAACCTCTCCAACATATACTATTATTTCTCTTATTGATAATGGGCATTCTAACAGGTGTGAGGTGGTTTTAAAAAGCCTCTCAGCAGCCACACTGGATGTCACAGACTCTATGAACCTAGATGGTCACTGCAATATCTTTCTCAGAGCTAATTTAATCTTATATATAATAATAGATATTATAGTGCATGAAATTCATCCCTCAGCCTGGCCTGGTGCATGAAATTCGTCCCTCAGCCTGGCCTGCATCCTCTCCAATCTGGGACCCCCTTGGACATCCCTCTCGCAATCCGGGACCGCTGACTCCTAACCACTCACATGCCTGCCTGCCTGATTGCTCCTAACCACTCTGCCTGCCTGCCTGATTGCCCCTAACTGCCTTTGCCTCGGCCAGCCACCACCGTGGCTTTGTCCGGAAGGACGTCCAGAAGACATCCGGTCTATCTGGTCTAATTAGCACATTACCCTTTTATTAGTATAGATGAGGAAGTCTGGCTCTCTAGTTTTCCAGCCCTTTGCTACTGAAAGTAGTTTGTGAACCAATAGCATTAGCATAATCTGGGAGCTTGTTAGAAATGCAGATCCTCAAGCCCCACCCCTCAGCTGTTCACTCAGAATCTGCATTGTGATTCGTGTGTGCAGTAAAGTAAATTAGAAGACTTGACTTGCAGGGCCTAAGCCCACTCTCAGTTTATTCATGTATGGACTGTACTTCACTATGGAAAGGACTTGGGATGGTTAACATTAGTAACTTACAAGGGAGGAAGAGACAACAAACTTTAAAAGCCATAGAAGCCTGGACTATTTAATGTAGTTGTGCCACTGAATACAGTTTAATGCTCAGTGAGAACACACTGCTATAGCACTATTAAGAAGAGGAAAGGTCATATTCCAAAGCCACTGCTTATTTACCTAAAATTCATAGTGAAAAATGTCCTTTAATGTGGTTAAATAAATGAATATTGATGTTTCAGAGGACGTGTCAGTGATCTGGATACTTTATGAAAAATCATCTTCTCCAGTGAGGAAATAAGTGAGATATTACTTTAAATTGGAAACCTCAGTTCACTCAGATTTTGTTTTTTATGCAGTACATTTGGGGGGGCGGGTTAAAATGACATCAAGACAAGGTGTTATATCAGAGATTTATTCTACAAACAAACAGCTAAATAAAACCCAACCAGTACAACAAAATTATAAAATGTGGGGCATCAGTATGTATTCAATTTCATATTTGCATTTACTATATACTGGCAACTGATCTTCAAAGTTACTAAGGTAGGAAAATGGATTTGAAACTGAAAGGAATTTTTAATTAAAAAAAGGTAGTGCCCCTTTCTGAACAAGCTAGTATTGGAAGTACTGAACCCCAGTTTTAGTCCATTGGAGTCTTGCTGGGAGCTGCCAGGTGGAGATCTAACAAGTTCATGAGTGGGGAAACGTGGAGCAGAGGTTGACCAGATAGCCAACTGAAACCAAGCTCAACCATCCACGTGGATCACCATGCAGAGGAACAAGAATCTAGGCACAAAGCAGGGCATGGCAACATAGAAAAGGGCTGAAAGCTGTTTTCCAAGATGTGGAAAAGAGCCTCAGTAGATTTCTAGGAAGTGTCCCAACACAGGCCAAGAAGGAGATTTAAGAGCCCTGATCCAGATCAGACCAACTCAGGTCTCCTTCCCTTTCTTCCTCACTCCCTGCCCTGCATTGCCTCTGAATATGAGAGCTGACTGGTACTTTATTGCCAAAACAATGCAAAGAAAACCCATCAATAATTTGATATCTAGAGCTTAGAAGTAAACAGCTGCCTGGTACCAATTTTATTAAATGAAGCAAATTTATATAAACAAAACTGGGCTTAAAACTTATTTGGCAAGAATTAAATATTTTCTGTTTATTCTGGAGACATTTTTGGAGTGTCATGGCTGTGATGGAAACAGATAATGCATCATCACAGGGTAGAATTAATTAATTCTGACATAATTTTAAAGATGTAGTGAAAGATCCTATCTTTTCCAATGGCATTATTTTCCCAAATCAGAGAGCCTCTAAACCTTGAGACCTTTGGGACTCTTAATCATTTCTCCCTTGTGCACTGTTTGAAATCTCTAATATTTCTACTCATGTTGTGACCACCCTAACCCCAATCCTTGTTTCTTTGTCCCTGAGTTTCAGCAATAGCCTTATGGCAGGTTTTCCTAACTTTTCTCCAACATCCCTTTGCATAAGTGGTCTTCAGAAGAACACTTGGATACATTGGTTCTGAGCAGGTTTACAGGGGTTTAAAAACAAAACAAAACTCTGCAAGTGATTCTGATGTGCACCCCGAGATGGGAACAAGGACTTTAAACTGCTGCTAAATTAATGTTCTACACATCGCTCTCTTGCCCAGAGAGCTTTGGTTGATGTTTACCACAATATAAATTCATACTTTTCAGCTTGGCATTGGCCTTCTCCCCTCCTTCCCAGCTCCTCCCGTCCCCAGCAGTGCTCGGCACTGATGTTCAGACATTTCATGCCCACACCCACCTCTCGGCCCTCAGTGTGGTTTTTCCTTTGCCACCTGTAAGCATGGATTCTGTCTTTCCTGATTCAATTCGTGTCACCTCTTCCTTGGGTTTCCCTGGCAGGATCCTTGCTTCCTAAATTTCTACATCATTTATAGTCTATACCATAATGAGTTATATTGGAGAATATGTCTTATCACATACCATTGGCTTATTTTGTTAGCCGGGAGTAACCAATGAGAATGAAGAACCAACTAGAGAGCAGGAACCATGTCTTTCACATTTTTATCTTCTATGGCACCTAATATAATCATCACTATGTTGCTTCTTGGAGGAAGTCCTCCATATCTTAGATCTGGTTTAGATGTTTCTCCTCCACACACCTGTGACATCTTGCTGTATTCCAGTTATTTTTATGTTATGTATTATAAGTGCATCACAACTCTGCATTTTAAGTGTTTGTCTCTTTGCATATCCCCTTTAGACTAAACACTATGAGAGCAGGGCTCACATTAATCTGGTTCATCATTGACCCCATAACACATAGTCCAGGGCTTGATATATGCTCAATACATATTGTTTAGACTAACAGAAAAAGTAATTATTTAAAGATATGTGTTTGGTTGACACGGGGACAAATGGAACGAATGCCATCCATAGCATCATAACGTTTTGGTTGACTTGGCTGCAGATGTAATAGATCAGCAAATCTAAACAATATAATGAATCAGCTAACTAGCATTTGGTTGCATACTCAACTATATAATTTTCTGATATATAATTGATAATGAGCTTATCAACTCATTATAATTACCAAATTATTTTCTGTACATGGTTGCTTTTCTGGTCTATAAAATTCAAGGTCCTGGAGAGTGAAGGATAGATAGCATCTGTTGCTTCTACATGTCTCCCATAGTTCCTACCTCAGTGAGTGTTTCTTGATTCGATGTCATAAACTGTAGTTTTTAAAGAGCCTGTGTTATAGTGTATTTACCTGGTGCTAAACATCTGTTGCCTCCTAACAAGTGCTGCATTCATTTTAATGGCACTGGTGCACAGAGGTAAACAGAGCCTTGGCAGGCCTTCCATAAAGGAAACTGTGTTTGCTTCCTTCATTAATTACTAATGGAGCATTAAGACATGCATTCTCCTTTGTGCCAAGTTGGATAATTCCTGGCACTGAAGGCTAGGGTGCTTTCAAAAGTTGAGACATGTATTGACACACCGGGGAGCATGCCCGATGGCAAGCACAGTGGTGGCTATATTGCCAAGATTGTACAAGGCTTCAAATAAATCAATACCAGGTGTACTGATCTGTCTGTCCAACCTTTTGCAGGTCTTGGGTTAATGTGGGATAATAAATATGAATCAACAGACTATCTCTGAAGGCAGCCACCACAGTATGAATCTGACAAACCATCAGAAAGGTGAAAAATAAAAGGACCATCAGAGATTTACCAAACACTGAGAGTGCAATGCTAATAGAAGAAATATGAAACACAACATGAGTTGTCAGTTTTTACTTAACAGTCAATTAGTGACAACTAAAATGAAAATTTATATTCTGGGCCATGTTGACTAGCATAACATCAAAATGCTAAAGTGAAAAGAGTATTAAATAAAAGAGATTGATAGACACTTATTGGTAGATAAGTATAGACTGGTAGATACTTATTGGTAGCTATTGGTAGATTTTACATATAACCATCAGATTATGATAATTTAAACAGATAAAATGTAAATAAGGATGTAAAAGAATAAAATTGAATAATTGACTATATTTAGACATTTATGGACTCTGTAAAAATCCATCATATTTTAAATATTCACATGAAAAATTTACAAAAATAATACTTTTTTTAAATGCAGAAAATCTGCAGGCTACTCTCATCACAAAGCAATGAGATATAATATAACATAAATGTAAATAAAAACACCATATGGTGCTGTCTATATTTGGGGCTAGAGGAATTTGTAATTAAAGGGGGTAAGATTATCCTTTTAAGGATGAACTTTATTTGGTTTATTTGAGTCCTCTCTCTTTGCTTCTTGGTGAGCCTGGCTAGAGGTTTGTCAATCTTGTTTATCCTTTCAAAGAACCAGCTCTTGTATGGATGAACTTTAATAAAACATAATAAATTAAGACAGAGTGACACAAAGTCACTTCAGAGAGACAATAAAATTTACAGGACACTAAGATCTAGCCATGATCCTATTAAATCATTAACCTTTCTGAAGAAAAACATATGTCAATCTAAAGTGGAGCTGGCCCTAGCTTGTTTGGCTCAGTGGACAGAACACCGGCCTGCAGACTGAAGGGTCCCAGGTTCAATTCCTGTCAAGGGCACAGGCCAAGGTTGCAGACTCAATCCCCAGTAGGGGATGTGCAAGAGGCAGCTGATTCTCTCTCATCATTGATACACTCTCTCTCTCTCTCTCTCTCTCATCATTGATGTTTCTATCTCTCTCTCCTTCTCCCTTTCTCTCTGAAATCAATAAAAATATTAAAAAGTAAAAAAATAAATAAAGTGGAGCTTCTTCAGCCAAAAATGGAAAGAGAAAAAGAAAGAAAGAAAGAAAGAAAGAAAGAAAGAAAGAAAGAAAGAAAGAAAGAAAGAAAAGAAAGAAAGAAAGGAAGAGAGAAAGAAAGAAAGAAAGAAAGACAAGTGTCAGAAGGCACAGCTGGGCAGGGCTCGGGCTCATCCGAGGAGGAGGGAGCCTCATCCAGCTGCTGGAATTAAATAATATGACAGATTGACAAGACCATCCTCTCGTGGAGGTTAAGTGGAGCTATTGTAGCCTGATTTGGGTTCTACTTTCAGGCACCCCTTTTGGTTTTTATTTTGTCCTTTGTGTACAGGTCTATGTACAAGATGGTTGTGTAGTAAGGGGGCTGGGAGTGCGGGGCCTCTGTGCCCCACTAAAGTTAATAAATAGAAATTCATTCCAAGAAATGACCTGCTCTTGTACTGGAAGAGTAAGGTTCCTGTGCCTTATAGTATATTAAGGGTACAAGAAAAGAATTTGTACTTAAAAGTAAAGCAGTTTACACAATGTATATTGTTCTTATTTATTGCTGTGATTGGTGCTCAGAGCAGATTTTGCTATGTATGGAGCATGTAAGTATTTGTTGAAGGAATGAACTAAGTGGGGAAGGACAGAATTACTTAAATTCTGGTGGGATAATTGGTTAGGTATTTAACATGCACTAAAACACAGAGCTTGTGGACAAAAGAATTAACTTTAAAATAGAAAAGCTAAAAGAAATATCCAAATGTTGGTAGTACTTCTACCCTCTGTTTAGGGAGGCAGAATATAAATTATTTACTCTTTCTGGCTTACTGGCCTGTATCATTTAATTAATTTCTTTTTAATATTTCTCTTCTCCTTCTTATTACATACACAACCTTTATAAATGTCATACTTTCAAATTAGCCTTTAAACCTTTCTATGTCCTTTAAAAATGCATAACCATGCCTCAGACCTTCTACTCAGTAATTCCTTATTCTTAGAAACCTCAATCCTTTAATGATTACTATAAAGTAAACAGCCAGTGTTTCTTAGATTACTAAGAACAGGTAAGAACTGCTTCCTTATGTAATTTCAAGTATATTGTATCAGTCTAATTTAGTATTGGAAGGGTTAAAGGGAATAAAACAGGACAGAGAAACACTTACTGTGCTTAGTAGCAGCTTGCGGCCTTGAGCCCAGCATAGTTCAGATAAGTAAAAATCAACAAAAACTATCTCTCCCTTCTTTGCCTGCCGATGCCCCCACCCCTTTCTGCATTAACCATTTACTCTGTCCTTAGCTGCTCTCCCTCCTAGATTTTTCCTTCTTTACTCTAAGCCCCAGAGGCTCAAATCCTTCTCCTCTTTTACCACTTTTGACCTCTCTGACTAACCCCCTGTCCCCCAGCCTAGGGCTCCTCTATCTCAGCAGGCTGAGAGCCTACTACCCTATCTAGCAAATCCTACTGCCACTACCCCATCTCACACCCGCTCCGGAGCAGTTTTCAGCTCTCTTCCTCCCCCAGTCAGAGCAGATGCTGTCCCCAACAGAGACCTACTGTAAATCTATCAGGAAGGGCAGGAAGGTCGCAGGTCTCAGGACCACATAATAAAAATCTGGCAGTCCCTCTCCCTCACCCTACACAGGCCATGAGAAAATGTACTAATCTTGACCCAACAAGCCTTTGTTTAAACTTCTTTGGGTTGCAACCTTATACCTTTAAATTAACCCTAGACTTCTAAAATTTTAACCTAACAGAGCAAAATTATACATCAGGGAAAAGCAATTAAAAGTTCTCTACTGTCTTCCCTCTAAAGCGGGGTTTGCCCTATCTTTAAACAAATTAAACAACAGAACAAATACTCTCATGTGTACAGCCAGGCAGCACAAAGTAGCTTTCGCTTCACACAGACTCTCACACTTACATTCATACACCAGATAGTCCGAGTTTTTGACTTCTACCAGATATTTACCCAGAGTTTAAACAGTCCACCTGATTCCTGATTAATTTGCCTGAGGAAGTCGTTGCCTTCCGGGGAGGTGATCAAGCTCCCCTTCCACTCACTTGGAGTGGGCCTGAATAATTAACGGGAGTGGCGTAGTCCTCTCCACGTCTCTTGAAGTCCTGAAAATTCTCAAGAAAACATTGTAAGGGGGTCAATGAAGACGACTGACCCTGACCCATTTTAACAAAGACAAAGACAACAAAGAACAAAGACAAAACAAACCAGACAAATGCAACCTAAGGTTGCCCAGACCAGGACCCCCAGACGCCGTTACATCCGGGCGGTCAGACTCCGAGGTTCCGCTGCGTCCAGCTCTCTTTTGCGTCCTAAAGGGAACGTTCCACAAACAGATACCAGCTTCTTACCTCCCCGCTGGAGGTCCAGGTGGCTCGTCGTTTTCGGATTGCAGTTTTGGGAGGAAAACACTCCGCCTCCCTGGGACCCGGGACGGAGACTGGAATGTCCTCTCCTGGGGCGTCTGGGGTGTCCACCAGCAACTTGGCTGGAGTGGATCGCACTGGGGCCTCCAAATGTAATGGGGCGACCCGTGGAGACAACCACCAGGGACTCAGATCAAGATTTAGGAGCCTTTATTAAGCTGGCCAGCGACTACAGTTACAGTACCCTGCCGAAGCAGTTCCGACTACAGGAGTTACAGCGTTTTTATTTGCAAAACCCACAAAGTTAGTTACAAAGCCTTGTTTACACAATTTGTTCCCGACACAGTACAGCATCAGTACAGTGACTACCTTCCTATCTATGTGTTCTAGGAACAGAGAGCACAGCGTGCCCCGCCTGGCCAAAGCACCCGATATGCAGCCCAGCACACTGAGAACGCGGTTGTCTTTTTCAATCGGGTTGGAGACACAAGCTCCCTACTGCTCTGAACTCCAGTTCCGGGCAAGTCTTGGGGGACCCAGACTCATACGGGGAGAAACTGGACTGTCTGGCATCAGGCAGAACTCGAGGGTGGCTTTCTCTCAGAGGTGCTTGCAGCGATTACCACGGGACACTGAGACCCAGGGCCTCTTAGGGAAGGGCTGAGGATAAGCCATAGCTATTTGCTCCGCCCTATTGATTCCCTGAGACTTCACCCCACCCAAGCTGTGCGCAGAAGCTTTTGCATATGAATGGCCTGGCCCTTTGCAATCTAAAATTACCTACCAAACTGCAGCTGGGTCAGAGAGACCCAGAACTTCCAAAAGAAGGCCCAAGGCCCCACAGCAGCTTGCATTGCTTCACAGCTGGGCCTCATCTGGGCACCTCCAAACCCCAAACAAAGAAGAGGAATCTGCAGATCTCTCTGTAGCTCCTGCTGGGTAGCCTCAGGCAGAGGCTAAATTAGCACCTCCTTAGAGATCCAAG
>NW_005371823.1:1712229-1758577 GCF_000412655.1 Myotis brandtii | reverse complement strand
ATTAAATCTTTTTTGTTCAGGTTACATTTGTTCCTCTTTTTTTCCCCCTATAACTCCCCTCCTCCCAGTTCCCGCCCCACCCTCCGCCCTCACTCCCCCCCCACTGTCCTCATCCATAGGTGCACGATTTTTGTCCAGTTTCTTCCCGCATCTCCCATTCCCCTTTCCCCCCCAAGAATAGTCAGTCCATTCCCTTTCTATGTCCCTGATTCATTATAATCACCAGTTCATTCTGTACATCAGATTATTTATTCACTTGATTCTTAGATTCACTTGTTGATAGATGCATGTTTGTTGTTCATAATTTGTATCTTTACCTTTTTCTTCTTCCTCTTCTTAAAGGATACCTTTCAGCATTTCGTATAATACTGGTTTAGTGGTGATGAACTCCTTTAGCTTTTCCTTATCTGTGAAGCTCTTTATCTGACCTTCAATTCTGAATGATAGCTTTGCTGGATAAAGTAATCTTGGTTGTAGGTTCTTGGTATTCATCACTTTGAATATTTCTTGCCATTCCCTTCTGGCCTGCAAAGTTTCTGTTGAGAAATCAGCTGACAGTCGTATGGGTATTCCCTTGTAGGTAATTGAGTCTCTTTCTCTTGCTGCTTTTAAGATTCTCTCTTTGTCTTTTGCTCTTGGCATTTTAATTATGATGTGTCTTGGTGTGGTCCTCTTTGGATTCCTTTTGTTTGGGGTTCTCTGCGCTTCTTGGACCTGTAAGTCCATTTCTTTCACCAGGTGGGGGAAGTTTTCTGCCATTATTTCTTCAAATAGGTTTTCAATATCTTGCTGTCTCTCATCTTCTGGCACCCCTATTATTCTGATGTTGGTACGCTTGAAGCTGTCCCAGAGGCTCCTTACACTATCTTCGTATTTTCGGATTCTTTTTTCATTTTGCTTTTCCGGTTGGGTGTTTTTTGCTTCTTCGCATTTCAAATCTTTGGCTTGATTCTTGTGCTCCTCTGGTCTGCTATTGGGTGTCTGTATAATATTCTTTATTTCAGTCCGTGTATGCTTAATTTCTAGTTGGTTCTTTATCATAGCATCGAGGGTCTCATTAGTTTTCGTGACTCTCTCCTCAAGTTTATTGACAGCTTCTAGCACATTTTTGCAAGCCCTCAAAATTGCGATTTTTAGCTCTATATCCTCCATTTCTGTCATGTTTTTTTGTCTCCGCATTTTTTATGCTTTCTTGGTGCACCCCCTAGTGGTCTTTGTGCGCAGTCTTGTTCCCTTGATTGCTTGATTGTTGTAGTTAATACTAGAGGGATTTGACCACCAGGCCGACTGGCTGTGAGAATCAGCTGTGTCGAAAACTTCTAAACTTCTGTCCTCTGGAGAGGTGCTAATCTAGCCTTTGCCTGAGGCGATCCGGCAAATGGCTCTGCGCAGGGCTTGGGCGGGGCGGGCTCAACAGGGCGGGCGGAGGGAGCCGTTATGGTGCCCTCAGTCCTGTTCCCAGAGGCTCTGCTTCTCAGAACCCCCGGAACCGCTGCAAACCTCGGAGGGAAAGCTGCCTTCCAACTGATGCCAGACACTCCCGCTTCTCCCGTTTGGGTCCGAGTCCCCAGCGATTCGCCCGTATCTGGAGCTCAGAGTCTGAGACTCCCCCCTGACCGAAAACGACAACCGCGCTCTCAGCCACCAGCCCGCTTTGCGCGCGCACCTCCGCACCTGAGTTTTTTCCACACTGCGCCTCCTCTGAGCCTCGGTGTGCTGTTATTTTTCCTTCTAGTTGAAGAGTCTCTCCTCAGCCAGCCTTCCTGTGGTTCTGGGTGATGTCCGTTCCGTCTTTTAGTTGTATTTTTGAAGTGGTTGTTTGCGGCAGCAATCTCCGGTGTTTACCTATGCCGCCATCTTGGTCTCTCTCAAAAAAATCAATAAAAACATTTTAAATAAATTTAAAAAATAAAATGGGGATGACACTAATAGTAATAACTATTTCATATGATTGTTATGCAAATTAAATGAGATAATGCCTGTGAAGTGCTTAGCAAGAAGAGGGACACACAATAAATACTTTTGAAGTAAAAAAAAAAAAGAAAAAAGAAAATATCACCATAATATCCAGAATTCAAAGTCAGACAACATGGGGAAACCTTTGCAGAAAATGTGACATCCAATGGCCTGATATCTTTATTATGTAAAATGCTCATACATATTTATATTGGAAATACTGAAGTTCCAAGGGCATGAACAGACAACTCACAAAAAAGAAATGAAAACTAGTAATAAGCACATGGAAAGATGTTTGACTGACCCAGTAATCAAAGACATTACAAATAAAAAGTACTTTTTCTAAGAGCCTTTTGAATTAGCAAAGAAAACATAAAAATTATTTGTATAAAACCCAGTGCTGATAAGGATGCTGTAGAAGTGATAGTCTCATATTTTGTTGAAGATACTTTATAAATTGTGCCTCCTTTTTTTTCTTTTCTTTTACAAAACTTATTACCCATTTATTTGATATTGCTAGGGTTGAAACCAGTGCATGCAAATCAATGTTCTTCTCCAATAAAAATAATTTGTTAACCCACTATTACCTTTAGAATCATTATAATAAAAACCCTACCTGAAAAGGGTAATACAAAAGAGATCTTCAAGGTCTCCAAACATTTGTACCTCCTTTTTGGGAGAGCAGTTTGGCAATATAACACAAGGAGCCATAAAAGTCTTTATAGCCTTTGACCTAGTATTTTGACTTGTGGAAATCAATCCTGAGGAAGTTTAATCCAAAACATGGAAAAAATGAACTACCTAAGAGTAAATTGGGAAACACTAAATGTCCCACGCAGGGGAATGATTCATATGTTGTGGTAGAACCACTGGATAGAAAGCTGCATAGCCATTCATAATGATGGGAGTAGAGACTGTGCAGCCACATGGGAAGATGCTTGTGCTTTAATATTAAGTAAAAAATGAATAAACATTTATTTATAAAAAGATATTCAGAGGAGAAATGATTAAAGTAAATATAGTGAATGTGAAGTGGTTGATCTAGAATGGCAGTGACTTTTTTCTTTATCTACCCTTTTTGGTTAGGGTTGTCATTCAGCCTGTTCTCACCTTTCTCTTCCCCCACCTTCCCTCACCCAGGCCACAAGCTCCATGCCCAGCTTCCAAAGCCCTACCCGCCTGAGTCAGTGCTGCTCAAGTTCCGACTGGTCCAAGAAGCCCTCCCCATCATATCAGTGAAATGAAACTCCCCCTTTTCTATGCCTCCATGATGCTGTGTGGACATTTCTATTCTAGAACGTATACAATGCACTTTGTGTAGAAAAGATATATGTATAGTATGTGTCTGTTTCTACAACTAAATTTTAAAAATTTTACTAGAGGCAGGAATTGCTTGGTTCTTTTTCTCTCCCCCACACAGAGTGCAGAGCATTGCATGTGTGGCATGGCTGGTTAAATATTCATTAAAATGAATGTAATTGCACTGAAATGAACTACTTCCGATTCCCCCCGGCAGGTGGAGCTCATGAAGGTCTGCAGCACTTGGGTCCTTTTGGCAACATCCCAAACATTGTGGCAGAGTTGACTGGTGACAACATTCCCAAGGACTTCAGTGAGGATCAGGGCTACCCTGACCCTCCAAATCCTTGTCCTGTTGGAAAAACAGGTAAGGGACATGTCCTTTGGTCCCCATGTATGGCAGTGTCTTTGGGAGGAAATAAAACATTCTAAGATCAGCTACAAATATTGTGAGAAATGGTATTTCTAGTCCAATGAGCCCTCATGTATTTGTAAGTGGATTAGAAAGGAAATTTTATTCGAGAATACATTTCTTGGTGAGTTCAGATATTCAGATACACCCACATAGGACTTCCTTGCTAAGGCTTTACATTCTGTCTGTCTCTCTCTCTCTTTTTTCTTAAATCTTTATTGTTCACTCCCCACCCACTATCCTCATCCATAGGTGCACGATTTTTGTCCAGTCTCTTCCCGCATCTCCCATTTCCCTTTCCCCCCCAAGAATAGTCAGTCCATTCCCTTTCTATGTCCCTGATTCATTATAATCACCAGTTCATTCTGTACATCAGATTATTTATTCACTTGATTCTTAGATTCACTTGTTGATAGATGCATGTTTGTTGTTCACAATTTGTATCTTTACCTTTTTCTTCTTCCTCCTCTTAAAGGATACCTTTCAGCATTTCATATAATACTGGTTTAGTGGTGATGAACTCCTTTAGCTTTTCCTTATCTGTGAAGCTCTTTATCTGACCTTCAATTCTGAATGATAGCTTTGCTGGATAAAGTAATCTTGGTTGTAGGTTCTTGCTATTCATCACTTTGAATATTTCTTGCCACTCCCTTCTGGCCTGCAAAGTTTCTGTTGAGAAATCAGCTGACAGTCGTATGGGTATTCCCTTGTAGGTAATTGAGTCTCTTTCTCTTGCTGCTTTTAAGATTCTCTCTTTGTCTTTTGCTCTTGGCATTTTAATTATGATGTGTCTTGGTGTGGTCCTCTTTGGATTCCTTTTGTTTGGGGTTCTCTGCGCTTCTTGGACCTGTAAGTCCATTTCTTTCACCAGGTGGGGGAAGTTTTCTGCCATTATTTCTTCAAATAGGTTTTCAATATCTTGCTGTCTCTCATCTTCTGGCACCCCTATTATTCTGATGTTGGTACGCTTGAAGCTGTCCCAGAGGCTCCTTACACTATCTTCGTATTTTCGGATTCTTTTTTCATTTTGCTTTTCCGGTTGGGTGTTTTTTGCTTCTTCGCATTTCAAATCTTTGACTTGATTCTTGCGCTCCTCTGGTCTGCTATTGGGTGTCTGTATAATATTCTTTATTTCAGTCCGTGTATGCTTAATTTCTAGTTGGTTCTTTATCATAGCATCGAGGGTCTCATTAGTTTTCGTGACTCTCTCCTCAAGTTTATTGACAGCTTCTAGCACATTTTTGCAAGCCCTCAAAATTGCGATTTTTAGCTCTATATCCTCCATTTCTGTCATGTTTTTTTGTCTCCGCATTTTTTATGCTTTCTTGGTGCACCCCCTAGTGGTCTTTGTGCGCAGTCTTGTTCTAGTTGAGCCTTGATTGTTGTAGTTAATACTAGAGGGATTTGACCACCAGGCCGACTGGCTGTGTGAATCAGCTGTGTCTGCCGCGGAAAACTTCTGTCCTCTGGGGAGGTGCTAATCTAGCCTTTGCCTGAGGCGATCTGGCAAATGGCTCTGCGCAGGGCTTGGGCGGGGCGGGCTCAACAGGGCGGGCGGAGGGAGCCGTTATGGTGCCCTCAGTCCTGTTCCCAGAGGCTCTGCTTCTCAGAACCCCCGGAACCGCTGCAAACCTCGGAGGGAAAGCTGCCTTCCAACTGATGCCAGACACTCCCGCTTCTCCCGTTTGGGTCCGAGTCCCCAGCGATTCGCCCGTATCTGGAGCTCAGAGTCTGAGACTCCCCCCTGACCGAAAACGACAACCGCGCTCTCAGCCACCAGCCCGCTTTGCGCGCGCACCTCCGCACCTGAGTTTTTTCCACACTGCGCCTCCTCTGAGCCTCGGTGTGCTGTTATCTTTCCTTCTAGTTGAAGAGTCTCTCCTCAGCCAGCCTTCCTGTGGTTCTGGGTGATGTCCGTTCCATCTTTTAGTTGTATTTTTGAAGTGGTTGTTTGCGGCAGCAGTCTCCGGTGTTTACCTATGCCGCCATCTTGCTGTCTCTCTCTCTTTGAAATGGAAACTGAGGTTCTTTTCTGCATGGAGAATGCTCCCCTCCCTTCTATGATGTAACGGCTGCCCATGGTTAGTGTCTTTGGAACTGGCTACTTTGTTCGTGGATTACCCATGCCATTTGTTTTCCTTACTTCTCTTGACAATCGACATTCCAACTACATCTCAACTAGTTAACACCCATCCTGAGATGTTTCCTTAGGGGCCAGGAGGTGGAATGAGAGGGAGGGGGTTCATAAGATAAGACGTTGGCTAAGGAAGAAAATTGAAAATTTCCTTGCTACTTGTATGTTCTTGCCACATTCCTATTTCCTAATGCCAAAGAGAACGACTGGTGAATGAGCTACACTTATGCTGGGCTTTGAGCAGCTTACCTTGGTGGTTAAAACAAGTGGCTCTAGACTCGGATTACCTGAATTCAAACCCAAGGTCAAAATATGTGACCTTGAACAAGTTAATTAACCACGTTGCACTTTAGTTTCCTCATTTGCAAAATGGGGGTTGTTGTGGGAATTAAATGAAATTATTCATGTGAAGCACTTGGCATAGCACCTAGCACAGGGTAAGGGTCATTAATGGCATCCTGATTGTAATTAGCTTGGCCACTAGTAAGTAATGCATCTCTCTCCTTGGGCTTGTGCTAACTTTTAGCTCCAAAGTAGTCTTTTTCTCCAAGCCTAATAAGAGTAGTTAGTACTTCTAATCCTTACTTTATAGGCACAGAAACTGAAGCTTAGAGAGTAACATGCCCAACATTATCTATGTAGCAAGTAGCCGAGTCAAGACTCAAACCTAGGTCTACCTGATTCAGTGCCCTGCACCCAAACACCATGACAAATTATCTCGGTTTGAAAATTGTGTCAGCATTGGCCCCTCAGCTTTTCTTAAACACAATGCAAGTTTTGTCTGGAAGACGCCGTCTCTGAAAGATACTCCTCTTTTCACTTAGGGTGAGGTCTCTGTTTTTCATGGGCACGGAGCCTCCATCCTGGGATGGAGCAACCAAAGTAGTTGGATGTGGCCCAGAAGTGGGGACGCTGGCTCAAGGCTGCAGGAAAACCCGACTCACTGCACAGAGCCACACGCTCCTGCTGCATTTTACTTGCTTGTTGGGCTTTGGAGGGTAGGAAGAGAGAGCAGTTTAGAGTTTGAAGACCAACAGTCCCCACAGGGATTTGCTTAAGTGGACAGTGCAGTGGTTCTTCAGGGGTGGTTCCAGGATCTGCAGCATCAGCATTACCTGGAAACTTATTAGGAATGCAAACTTTTTAAAAAAATAATTCTTTATTGTTGAAACTATTACATATGTCCCCTTCCCCCCTCCCCATTGGCCCACCCTATTGTCTGTGTGCATGGATTATGCATATATGCATACAAGGTCTTTGGTTAATTACCTTCCAGCCACCCTCCTTCTGAGATTCCACACTCTGTTCCATGCTTCCATGTCTCTAGATCCACTCTGTTCATCTGTTTATTTTGTTACTTAGATTCTACATAGGAGTGAGATCATGTGATACGTGATTTTCTCTGACTGATTTATTTCACTTAGCATGATACTCTCCAGGTCCCTCCATGCTGTCTCAAAGGGTAAGAGATCCGTCTTTTTTACCACTGCATAGTATTCCATGGTATAAATATACCACAGCTTTTCTCTCCACTCATCTATTGATAGACACTTGGGCTGTTTCCAATTCTTAGCTATTGTAAATTATGCTGCTATGAACATAGAGGTACGTACATTCTTTCTGATTGGTGCTTTGGGTTTCTTAGGATATATTCCTAGAAGTGGGATCACTGGGTCAAATGGCAGTTCCATATTTAATTTTTTGAGGAAACTCCATACTGCTTTCCATAGTGGCTGCACCGGTCTGCAAGGAATGAAAACTTTAAGCCTTACCCCAGATCTATTGGATCAGAAATTCAGGGGTAGGACCCAGAGATCTGTGTTTTAACCTGCCTTCCATGTGATTCTGGTGCATACTAGGTTTGAGTACTACTGTTATAGGAGGATGGAAAGAGAAGCAGACTTACAGCCAAGAGATCTGAGTTCTAGTGTTCACTACAGTGCTCTCATTGCTTCCCAGGGCCTCAGGCTCTTCACTGTGAAAATGAAGACATAGTCAATGCCTTTAAAAAACAGGCAATGTAGGTTATCCTGACAAAAGAAAAATACAGATCTATGTAATGAAGTACTTAGGAGCTCTGAGAATAGCTATTAGGTGGGCTGTTAGAGTTGGATAAAAACCCAACTCCCAGACCCTTTCTTGTCACAATTTACCTGCCATTTTCTTTGTTATCTTTCTGTTTCTCGGTCTTTGTTCTACCATAATTTGCATTCTAGAAAGGAAATCACTTGTAGATGTAGCCATTATTTGTAAGAAGTTGCTTGAGATATGCCTCACTGAGAATCGTGACACCACACCATTGAGCAACCCAAGAATAACACGTCTTCCCCTCCCGTGCCATGCTCTCCTCTGAAGCAAGCCCCCCTCACCATGGACAGAGCAGCAGGACCCAGAGAGTCCATCCTCAGGGATAGGATGTGAATTCCAGGGCACATTATCAGGCCCAAGACACATTTGATTCCCAGGACAGGACTTCATCTGGACCCTCGGAGGTACTGGCGAAACAATTATGAACAGGTTGCAAAGCTGCCTTATGCTGACGGCCAGAATTCTCTTCATTTGCTCTCCCTTCTCTATGTGTTATTGCTCTAGATGAAGAAATTAGATAAATAGTTCCGTGAAAAGTGGGGAGCCACATTAGGGATTTGTTCAGGTGCTTGACTTCCACCAGAGCTGATGCTGCTAAGAGCTGAGAGACTGGAGCCTAAAGCTGCCGGAAGGTGTTAGAGCAGTCTCAGGGGACTAGACTACCATTGCCTTTGCTGGTTCATTCTCCCTGTGCAAAGGGACTCTTTCTTCCCCTAGCCCAGTGGTTCTCAACCTTCTGACCCTTTAAATACAGTTCCTCATGTTGTGACCCAACCATAAAATTATTTTCCTTGCTACTTCATAACTGTAATGTTGCTACTGTTATGAATGGTAATGTAAATATCTGATATGCAGGATGGTCTTAGGCGACCCCCGTGGAAGGGGCGTTGGACCGCCAAAGGGGGCGCGACCCACAGGTTGAGAACCGCTGCCCTAGCCCTACACAAAATTCACAATCCATCCCCTGGCCCCTGTTTAAACCATTGTCTATAGCACATTAGAGACAGAAAGAAAAAAAAAAAGACTTACAAAGCATGGTTTCTAGTAATGACAGGGTATAGGTAATAGCAGCAGCGAAGAGGGATAACATTTCTTGGGTTGGAATGGAAGACGTGCTTTATTTCAAAGAGCAGTCATAGTATAAACTGTCATTTAAAGCGAAGTGGTGGGGAAGGAATTAAAACAAAGCAAACCTAGTATGTGCCAAATGCTCTGTGTACGATCATCTCTACTTCTCACAGCAGCCTGTAAGGTACGTATGTGATTATTCCCACCTGACAGATGAGTAAATAGACTTAGAGAGACTAAGTTAACTTTTCCAAGGAACTAAACCTATCTGTCACTTATGAGCCAGGATTTGAACCCCAAGATCTGCTCTGTCTGACTTCAAAGTTTACCCCATTACCCCCATAACACACAACCGCAGGTACCGTCTAGTGATTGTTGTTCTTGTATCATGTATGTTCTCCAAGAGCTGAAAGTGTTGCTAAAGAGCTCACCCAAGGGAAAACAGAGTGAGTCATGTGGAAGGGAAGTGTATTAGTTAAGGAAATACTTGCTGTTATAACAGATAAAGCAGATAGTGTCTTGACACAATAGGAGTTTATTTCTCACTCCTATGAAGTCCTGCCAGAGGTGGTGAGGGTGTGGTGGAGAGGGTGGGGTGGGAGGTTCAGCAACAAGACTGCCATCTTTCATCTTTGTTTTTCCATCACCATGTATTCTACCTATACCCCTTCCACCTCCACCCATCCCTCTCACCACTGCAATCACCACACTGTGGTCTGTGTCCATGAGTTCTTTCTCTTTTTCTCTTTTTTGCTCAATCCCTCTACCACCCCTGACACCTGCCCCCCACCCGAGCTGTCTGCCTGCTCTCTATGAGTCTGCCTTTATTGTGCTTGTTAGTTCATTAAATTCCACATAGTTGCCCTGATTGGCTACATGTATAAAGCAGAACAACAGGTGGGCATGGGACAGGGAATGGGGCTATATAGGAGGTTCTAGGCCTGGAAATGGAATATATCATTTCTGCCCACGTCCCGTTGGCCCAAACTCAGGCCTACAGCACCGCCCTATTGCAAAGCACGGCTGGGAAGTTGGCTGTGTGTAGAGGGGAAAGGGAAAGTGGGTTTGGTGGGCAGCCAAACAGTCTCAGCCACAGGTACGAGCATTTGGGATGAACAAATCCCAGAGGAAAAGTGACTTAGAGTGACTGATGTGAATACAGTCTGACCTTTGGGTGTCTGGTTGTTTTTAATAAATTATCTTTTGGAATAATGATAAATGCCTTGGCCGTTCCTCAAACCCTTTGCTGTTTGCAGCAGATGATGGATGTTTAGAACACACCCCCGACACAGCGGAGTTCAGTCGAGAATTCCAGTTGCACCAGCACCTGTATGATCCCGAACATGACTACCCAGGCTTGGGCAAGTGGGTAAGTCCAATCTTAGTTACTAGTGTGTTTATACTCTGCTGCTCTGAAGATACCAATGGGAGAGATGAGCAATATAGGTGGGGAGAGAGAAGAAAAAATGTTTAGTGGCTGATTTTTTAGAAATCTCTGGTTGAGAGGGACTTTAAGTAGTTCTGGTCCAAACCACACTCTAGGCCACAATATTCCAGCCAATCTGAAGAGTTGATGACCTGAACCCATCTTATTAGCTATAGGCTGCAGAGGCTTCCACTACGGTCCACCCCACAGTCTGCCTCCTAATACATCCTAAAGTGTCACCAGTGTTTCATGCAGCTCTTATAGGAAATATATGATTGTTTTTAAAAAAGGATACTGAGAAAATCTGCAAATTTTATCTCTAGAGTAGGATAATGACCGCTACAGAACTAAGGAAAAACGATGCCAGAAGCTTAGAAACAGATGTATGTAATTCTGAGTTAAGGAAAGAAAAAAAAAATGTGCAGCCGTGAGCTTGCTGTCAATACCAGGCAAGGATCTATAATTGCCAGTTAAGGAAATTGTTTATAAGCACTTGGAAAGAGAAAGCACGACCATTTGGCACAGGTTTGCTAAAAACAAGTTTTGTCAAACTAATTGTATTCTACTTGCCAGCATTAGTCACTGACTTGCCAGCTCGATGAGGGAAATGAAGTGAGCGTGGTGCACTTGAACTTCAGCAAAGTATTTGATGAGATCGTTCATGAAGTCCTATTGGGAGCAGTGGGGAGACATAGCCCAGGCAAGAGAACGTCCCCAAAAGGGAGCTTGTTAAAGGGTCCACGTCAACAGGGAGAGAGATTTCACATGGCATCCTGCATGTCCACATTTTAATAAATGTTTCTAATTTAAAAAATATAGAAGGTGTAATTATCAGATTCTCAAAGGATGACACAAAGTTGGAAGGGCTTGCACGAAGTGACATTTGGGATTCAAGATGGTGAAGGCAGGCTGGGACAATGGGCCAAAGGAGATCCCAGTTTAATGGGGATATAGCTGTGTCCCTGTGGTTGGGCCCATGTACTTGGATGCTGAAGCCATGTGAGAAAAGTGGAAAAATACTAGGGAGTGTTAGTTCACATGTCAGTAGGTAGTCAATACATCTGTGGAATGAGTGAATGAGCAGCTATTCCTAACTTCCTAAGCCCTTCTAAAGCTATCAATCCCTTCTCAGCTCATTACTGGCAGCTGACCTTGCTTCGACTTTACTAGGAATTTTGTAGTCTCAGGACTAAACGCTCTCCCTTCCTTTTACACGGTTTTAGAGGAAGATGTCCCTGCTTGTTAACCGTTTTCATCATCTTGCTTTAACATTGCACTGAGTTGATTCAACATGCAACCTTCAAATGCACACATTTCCTGTCTTAAAACAACAAATCAATAACACCTCCTAAGTTGATCTTGCTTCTTGCAATATGCATCATTTTATTTCTCTTCTTTTTCATAAGCAGTTCTGTTAGGGAGACTTGGCATGGGGAACCATGCTGAAGCCTACTAGAAGAGTTTGAATATGTTGAATTAAATTGGCAAACATCTATAGGTTCTTAAATAGGAGACTGGAATCATGAAAAGCTTCTATAAAGGAACTTATTCTGGTGGCAGAGGTATTAAAGCTAGGAAAAAAGGAAGTCATTCCAGCTCTGAAAGCTGTGGCTGTGATCATAGTGAATTCAAGTGAAAGTCACCAACATAATGAGGCTCTAACAATGGTCGGCAAACTGCGGCTCAGCAAACCGCGGCTCGCGAGCCACATGCGGCTCTTTGGCCCCTTGAGCCAAAGAGCCGCACGTGGCTCGTGAGCCGCGGTTTGCCTACCACTACTCTAAGACATTTCCAAGGAGGCTGGCAACCTGACTAACATCGGTATGTGGCATAAATACTAGTGTAGCATGAGGAGGAAAGATGAGATAGGTCAGGCTTATATGAAGTGGATGGTATGAACTTTCCCTCTGAGGGAATATTAAAAAGAAAGGAGGAAAGAAAAGAGAGAGGTGGGAAGGAAAGAAGGGAGCAGAGAGAGGGAGGGAGAGAGTAGAATATCACAGAGAATCACAGGGGAATCACAGAGATGGGCAAAAGTATTGCCAATCAGAAGCCAGGGCAGGTTCAACAAAGATTAATTGGAAGATATTACGCTTACTTCATTCCAGGCACCGTGCTAGGTGCTCAATATGCAATAGTCATCAAGACATGGTATTGGTCTTCATAGAGCTTATAGTCTTCTGGTTGAGAAGAACTGCATGAAAATAAAATGAACACAACTTAGCATTGTTCAGACACTATGTTTAATATTTTACTGAATTACCTCATTCAGTAAAATGCTCTGGTTCTGCCATGAGCACCAGGTACAGTTACTAGGAAAGATGGAAGATAAGGGTAGAGGAAGATCCAGGACTGAGGACTCATGGCCAATTGTACAATACCCATTGAGGAAGTCAAAGTTGCTAAAAAGGGCGGCATGGACGTGTAAGGTGAGAAGGTAGCCTGCATAACTGGCAGGCTGGAAAAGAGAAAAAGGAAGCAAGGGGGAGACTGAGAGAAGTCTGACTGAGGGCAGAGATCCCAACTGGGGAAGCGGGAGGAATGGAAACTTCTCTCTTGCCAACTTTCCTTGCCTCTTCTTAAAAACCTTTAGAGTTCTCTCACCAAGTTCCACTCACTCTCAGTGCTCCAGTAAGAGGCCAACCACCACCCTTCATCCTCTTTGCATCCTTCTCTAAATACCAATTTGTTTTCTCAGTCATTCCTAGTCTTTGTGTGCATTGGAGCTCAAACAAACAAGTTAGTACTAAATGAAAAGGGAAGTACTATTACAGATCAATGACCAAGGAGCAATGTTTATAAACCTTTTATCAGCTATAATTATGTGTTTGTTTAAACTTAAGTTTTCCTCATTTAATTTCTCATTACCACCTAGCAGTAAAATATGGTTTGTTTGATCTTCACATGGAAGTGTGAATTGAGTATGTCTTGCTTTTCTAAACTGGGGTCTACAAGCCTTCGTAGTGTATATATAGAATGATGGCCTCAAGCTTGTCTTAAGCTCAACAATCCTTCAAGTTAACAAAATAATTATCTTTTACATGAAACTGCATGCAAGACCTGATTCCTTATTTGCTAATAATGTTTCTCTGTTTTTGACATTAGCTGGAGCCGAACTGGGTCTTTAGCAGTGATTCACATATAAATATAAGTGTCTGTCTTGTTTCCTGCATTTTTATCTTTGTTAATGCATCAAGACACATTTATGAAATGTACATCATATGCCTTCCAGGCCTGTGTTAGGTGATTGGAATACAAAGATGAATGGTAATTGTCTTTTGTAATACACAGATAGATAGTAATATTTATTGAGCACATATTATATACCAGACACTATATTAAATATTTTACTGAATTATCTCATTCAAGCTGCCCATTCCTATTACTCTCATTTTACAGATGAGAAAATACAGGCTTAGGGAATTTGAATAGGCTGCCTAATACCACAGAGCTGATGATTGGCAGAGCTGGGATTTGAACCAAACTGACTCCAGGAGTTCTTTAAAAATTGGATAAGTCCTTTACCTTTTCCATGGCTCAGAATGTGTCCTGTACATGATCCTATCAAGTCCTATCTAGGACTGGTTGCCTTTCAGACAGTGAGTGTACCCACAACATTGAGTGGCTATGACCAAAGGCAGGCTGCTATAGATGCCAGTCACTCCCCTTCTTCACACATTAATCACAAAGTGTTACTCAGGAAAATGTTGTCTTGACAGCAAATATTTTTCCTATCAGAGTGCTTATCACATCTTTTCATTGGCAGCATGGACAACCAGGGGCTCTTCCTTGCACGGAAGCAGCTGATCATGGCCAGAGCCTGAGCCGAGGGAGAAATGAGAGGCCAGGACCCTCTTTGCCTTTCATAACCTCAGCAATGTCTGAAGAATTGAATGTTCTTCAGCTGGTGTTCGTCGCATTTCCCATGTGATCAGACCGGAGTTATGCCTTTCTATTTTAGTGTTTTATGCCAAGAAGCACGTGATGCCCGTTAGTCTCACCTGGTTAACGTAGTGTCTGCCAGCTTTCTCCCGTGTAAAATCACCAGTTTCCCTTTTGAAATTAATAATTGACCTGCGGAAGGATACTTTGGGACTGTGTAAATATGCTGTCTCCATTAAACTTTTAACCAACAATTTTAGTACCCATTGATGACCCTCACCAGAATCAGTGAAAACTATGGTCATTTTAATGGCAATTTTCTTACTCTATTATTTTTATGCATTTATTGGTTGGCATTCTAGTCTAAGCAAGGGTTTTCCTTGCTTTGTTTATTTACTTAAAATTGTGTGTATTTAATATCAATATTAAATATTTGATGCTCGTTATTTACTTTGGTGTACAGACTGTCCTAGATGTAGCCAGTGGGAATCTCTGTGTGCTGTTTTTTCTTTCTTCTGACATGTCCCATCATTGTTTTTGAGCATTTCCTAACTTTCTGGCCCAATTAGATATTCCAAATTCATTCATCCTTGTGCTTTCCCTGCCCTACCCCTGGAAACAGACATTCCATCAAGAAGCCTCCCTGGTTCCATTTAGGAATGGAATTTGAAACCAACATCTGGGCAGTTGCCCAAAATCTTGATAGCACAATGGAAAGCCCTCTTTATGAACTCGAACTTGCTACTCACATGGGAAGCAGGCTCACCACTCGCCCCTCCCCACCCGCCAATAAGGAATGGGTGTCAGGAAAGGGGGATGGTTTCTTCTTAGAAGTCTGCTACCCACACAATACCTGCCAGTCCCTGCCCTTGGATCCATACAAAGCAGGGCTGATCGCCACGCTCCAGCACTTCCATGCAGAGGTGGGACAGCACCATCCTGCTAACCCTAACCCTAGTCCTCAGGGAAACACAGGGACCGTCTTTGAGAGGAAGACTTGCCAGCCTTTTGCACTTCCTTTTGAATGAAGGCTCTTATGGGCATAATTTGGCCCAAGACCTTCTAAAGTAGAGTAATAAACGATGCTGCTTCCACCCTGCTGGTGGCACTGTGGAGCTCCTCCACACTGATTGGCTGTCTTATATGATGGTACCAGCTCTCAGGTCCCTGCACAGTACCTCCCATGCTCAGGCAGCTGAACACAGAGGTGCACATGAAGACATTCCTATCCTCACTCCTTTCCCCCAGCCCCCTTCCCCAGCTCAGGCACAAACTCCCAGGATATTCTTTTATTTTATTTTTCCTTTCTTTATTGATTAAGGTATTACATATGTGTCCTTATCCCCTGCCCTTCCCCCCCCTCCCCCGCCTTGCTCATGCCCTTACCCCCCTGGTGTCTGTGTCCATTGGTTATGCTTATATGCTGCATACAAGTCCTTTGGTCAATCTCTCCCCCTCACCCCCACCCTACCCTACCTTCCCTCTGAGGTTTGAGCACCTGATCAATGCTTCTCTGTCTCTGGATCTGTTTTTGTTCATCAGTTTATGTTGTTCATTATAATCCACAAATGAGTGAGATCATGTGATATTTATCTTTCTCTGACTGGCTTATTTCGTTTAGCATAATGCTCTCCAGTTCCATCCATGCTGTTGCAAATGGTAGGAGTTCCTTCCTTTTTACAGCAGCATAGTATTCCATTGTGTAGATGTACCACTGTATTTTAATCCACTCATCTGCTGATGGGCACTTAGGCTGTTTCCAAATCTTAGCTATTATAAATTGTGCTGCTATGAACATAGGGGTGCATATATTCTTCCTGATTGGTGTTTCTAGTTTCTTGGGATATATTCCTAGAAGTGGGATCACTGGGTCAAATGGGAGTTCCATTTTTAGTTTTTTGAGGAAAGTCTATACTGTTCTCCACAGTGGCTGCACCAGTCTGCATTCCCACCAGCAGTGCACGAGGGTTCCTTTTTTCTCTGCACAGGATATTCTCTGTGCATCAGGAATTGTTACATCCCAGAAAGGCAACACCGGTCAATAGCCTCACAGCGATATTACTCATTCCTCCAGTAAATGACCATGTTCCCCCTTTCACCATATATGTATATGTGTATATGTATGTGTATGTGTATGTGTATATGTATATGTATATTTTAAGTTGAGGTAACATTGGTTTATAACATGATATAAGTTTCAGGTGTATAACATTATAATTCAATATTATATACACTATAGTGTGCTCACCACCAAGAGTCTGATTTCCATCCATCACCATACATTTGACCTCCTGACCCCCTTTACCCATTTGCCCTCCCTCCACCCCCCTTTTCCTCTAGTCACCACCAATCAGCTATTTGCCTCTATGAGTTTGCTTATGATTTGTTGGTTTTTTTTCATATTCCACATATGTGTGAAATCACATGGTATTAGTCTTTCTTTGCCTGATTTATTTCCTTTAGCACAATCCCCTCTAGGTCCATCCATGTTGTCGCAAACGGCAAGACTGCATCTGATATTAAACCGATCAGTCCCCAAGGGAGCATGAGACAGAGGCCATGGCCAGGATGGCCTTTGGCAGCCAGGGGTCCCTCCCTCCCTGGTGCGGCCTCCCTGCATAGTTGAGGTTGGGCAAGAAATACACATTGTAAATTGCGGGTGAGGTAGATTTTAATGAACATGAAAATTACGAAGCTCATTCTTGGCATGTGTCATTTTCATTTCCAAATCCATAAAAAAATTCTTTCTATCCAGACAGTTCCGAGGATACAAGTGCTGTATAAACTTGTTCCTTACCAAAACTCTGTCATCTCCTTAAAAAAAAAATCGATGTCAGGGTATTTTATTTAGAGTACGATGAATCACCTTTTTTATACCTTCGTTCCCTTCTGATTAAAAACAAAAAACAAAACCCACAAGTAAAGCCCCCCAGCTTCCCTCCTCCCCTTGTGCCTCCAGGTTACGTGTCTGTCTTTTGTGATCCCGACAGAAGGGAAATCTGTTGAGCACGTGTCCGATATTCTAGAGCTCATTCCAGCCCCTGTGTGTTTGAAATACAGCAATATGTGGAAACACTTATACAAACTGTGGTAACAGATCCCGTTCCCCTCCCCCGCGCCCCCCGCAACATAGCTTTCCTTCTGCCAAGAAGTTTTTTTTGGCAGTTTTTAAAAGGCTCACTCTATTAAAATTGTTATAGGCCAAATGGTTTTCCGATCGTCTTGACTGGGTGCACAGACTAAAGCCACGGGAGGAAAGGCTGCAGAAGTCGGAGTTCCATTTATTTACCTAGAGGATTGTTATTCATGGGCGGGCACCGCTCTAGAGAACAGTTTATGTGTACAGCTCATAAAAAGGGAGTTAGGCCCCAAAGTAAAGTGACACAACATTGTTTGTTTTGAACAAAGGCTGTTCACAGTGAGGAGATGGGTTTCCAACGCGCTTGGGTGTGAGAGCGCCGTATTTCCCGTTTATGGGATGTTGATGACAGGGAGGTGCCTCGGGGCGTTGCAGAGACCTTTACCCAGAGCTGCACAACCACCAGCGTCCCCCTCGTGGTGGTCTAGCTTTCTGATGCGACCTTCCTTTCATCTAGTTTCTTTTTTTCCATCTAGTTTTGTTTCCAAAATATGGTATGCAAATATCCAGGGGACACACCAAGTGTTGCTTTTAAGATAGAGGCTCACCAAATCTGATCCATGTATTTGTTGTCTCTTCTTCCCACTCTAGAACAAGAAGCTCCTGTATGAGAAGATGAAGGCAGGACAGAGACGAAAGCGGAGGGTAATGCACAGCGGGCTGGTGGTGGCTGGGATGCCCGGAGCTTTCTGAGTGGGGCCTTGACAAGCTGTAACCTTCAGTTGTTGGGATGGAGCAGTCCTGGGAGGGCAGAACAGTGGTCTGTGTGACCAGGCCACGCCCACAAAGTCCGCCTTGGTTTCTGGGATGGCTTTCTCAAGCTTTCGTACATGGTTTTTAGTGCAAAGCCAAGTTTTGTGGTGATTCCATCAGCTCCATTGTACACAGGAAACGTGTGTTGCATCTCTTGCCCGGGTGTACGTGAGGATGTGTCTTTCCTCAGAGGGTCTGTAGGCCACTGGGAGACTGTTCACATATCTGCATCAATTACATAAACGCACCAGACAGGGACAAGAAAGTGATGAAAGGCATGCTCCAGGCAACAATGCTGAAGGAATGTGGGGACAAAAGATGAGAAGAACAAACCTCATTCTTCCCACATGCCTTTTTTCTTGGCCTACCCAGATTGATGTAAACATCAACTAGATCGATTATATTGGTTTGCTGACCTCTGAATCTACCAACCATCCCAGGGCTGCCCAGGGTGGGACTTTGGTCTGGATGTGTCATACTGAGCCACTGTGGTGTTGCCTCGTGTAAAGCTGTTGAATTAGCGCTGGGTTTCTCACTCATTTGATGGCACCATGATTTTTTTTTTAAATATATTTTATTGATTTTTCACAGAGAGGAAGGGAGAGAGATAGAGAGTCAGAAACATCAATGAGAGAGAAACATCGATCAGCTGCCTCCTGCACATCTCCCACTGGGGATGTGCCCGAAACCCAGGTACATGCCCTTGACTGGAATCGAACCTGGGACCCCTCAGTCCACAGGCCGACGCTCCATCCACTGAGCCAAACCGGTTTTGGCGGCACCATGATTTAATCAGTGATCATTGTCCATTCAGCTAATCCACTGGAGCGCTGGGTTTCTCACTCATTTGATGGCACCATGATTTAATCAGTGGTCATTGTCCATTCAGCTAATCCACTGGGACCTTCCTGCACAGGAATGCCCGGCCACCTGCCACCATTCTCTGATCATCAGGAGAAAGAGTTAAAATCCTAGTATTACATAGCTAAGTGCTACCAGAGAGTAGCCATCTTTGTTAAAATGTACAAAGCAAACCATGTACCCAAGGCCACTGACTGGTTATTTAGAATAGTAAGTGCTGGGATCCTGGTGAAATGTGGGACGCTGGACAGTGGTCATGGCGGCTGTGCTGAGAGGTTTGCCGAGTCCAGTCAGAGTACTTAGGGGGCGGGGAGGTGGGTTTTTTTTTTTAAATTCAGCATTAATTCTCAGGACCCTGCAACAGAGATTCCCAAACCCCTATGCCACCTGACAAAACACAGAAATCCCATGGCCAGTTTTCTGTGCTAGATGCAGTTTTGATGTCTGGAAACAGATCTTTGGGAGAGTTAACAGAGTTATTAGGGGTTTTTCTCAGGTAATTACAGTGTCCAGTGGCAGATGGTGGCAGGAAGGGTCTGAAGGGTGTTAGTGGGCTTGAGAGAACATCAAGAAATTCTATTCCAGGAGCTCAGAATACACATAATTTACCAGCAAAATAGCTTGAATATCTCTCCATGGCGCAACAAGGACATTTCCAAATAAGACCAATCATGGGCCCCAAATGAATAACTTAGCCTTTAGCTTTAATTGTCTCTATTTCTTGGCTCACCATTCCTTCTGCCCTGACTTGAGTAATGACTGTGGGTCACGATTTAGGTTCAGTGATGAGACCAGGATTATCAAAATCAGAATTCTGGCTAGGACACATATTATAAAGGTTTTACTTTGGCCTCAACTTCCTCCTTGTAGGAAAGGCTTAGAATTTGTGAAAATATGGGTCGCTGTGACCCAGAGGTATCAAGTTCTTTCTATTCTCGGGCATCTACAAAGACCCAAGCTCATGCCGCAAACCGTGAGCCTCTCAGGACTGTTGGGGAAATAGAACTCTCCTCCCCTGTCATCATGCCTCAGATGGTGTTCCCATCTTGACTGAAGACTCTACCACCTCAAATGCATGAATCAATAGAAATTATGGGCTTCCCTTTGGGAAAAATTAAGGCTTTCTCCAATGAAGCTCAGTATTTGCTGTGGGTTTCCAGAGGACATGGAAAGTAGGGATTCAATCCCAACGGTTCTTCAGTTGTGTAACTGAATAATGTTCACTTTGTAACCTGGCTAGTCTCTCACCCAAAGCTGAAGATAAATCTATAAGTGTCTTAAGTTCTCCAGAGGATAATTAAAACCAAGTATCATTATTATTACTCTTAAGTTAGGATTCAATGCTAATAGTTAAACATTCATCAACAAAGTTCAACTGATTGCTCCTTTTACTTCTTCGTTAATTTACTTCCCCTTCCCTCCAATCTTTGCCATGTTCTGGGTCTGGTCTGAAGGACTATTTCCCATAAAACTCCCTCACCAAGAGGATTCTCCTCAAAGTTACAACGGAGCCCCAGGTGGTTTTATGAAACTTTCCATACTTGCTCATTTTCAATTGAATTCCTACTTGCTTCATGAGTAAAAGGTTAATTCACCTTTAAATGACTTGGCAAATTTTTTAACTCTGAAGATGTATCTTGTTAATATTTGAGGTTTACTATTTGTTTTATTTACTAGTAAAGAGCTATCAACCTTGTATTCCACTGTTGATTAAACACAAAAATCTACTTTCCTTTTTTAATGTAGTAGAATTTTCAGAATAAATATTACTAAAAATCACTCAAGAGATTTATGATATGAATATGCTTTTTCAGTTCACATTTGCTCTACCTTCCAAAGATCTTGATATAATTCTTTGGGATAGGCTAGGGCCATTCTAGCTGACAACCTTCTTGTTATAGAAAAGATGTTAGTTATTTTAAATATTTTAAAGATGTCTTCCTGGCATCTTTTGTGACATGACACTTTTCAGATCTCTGAGGACATTGCATATTTTTAAATTCTCAGCTGGTTTGTGATGCATTTCTTCAGGGTGAGTGGGACTGGCATGCTTCATTACCCATTGGAATGTGGAAAGGACATTTACAAATACTAAGCTCTGTCCCAATCCTTCTCTTTTTTTTAAAATTTTATTGATATTTTACAGAGAGGAAGAGAGAGGGATAGAGAGTTAGAAACATCAATCAGCTGCCTCTTGCACACCTCCTACTGGGGATGTGCCCGCAACCAACGTACATGCCCTTGGCCGGAATCGAACCTGGGACCTTTCAGTCCGCAGGCTGATGCTCTATCCACTGAGCCAAACCGGTTAGGGCCCAATCCTTCTCTTTAGAGAATGTTTGCTCACCCTTCAAAAGTCACAGCAGACCTGTGCACTCTGCCCATTCATCCCTGGGGACTTCATATGCAGCGGGGTTGTTGATCATCTGCAACTACAGCTTCTTTCCTGTATTTTTGTTCAGTTATTGGAAGGTGACTTCAATAACCAATATTTCAAAACTTTTGAAATTTTTTTTCTACTTGCTAAAGGCTATGTTGTAAAGCTGCAATTACTAATTCAAATCCAAACCTCAAAAAAAAATATGTATTAGAGAGGGAATGGAAAAACCTTGACTCATTCAGAATACCAACAGATAAAAGAGATTTCAGACCATGGAGTCTTGAGTCAAAAATAATGGAGCCTTCCACATGACTTCCTCCCTTTTTTCTTCAGCTTTTCCATTTGACTGAGGGGAGGTGGAAATGATTACCGAGCCCCTGCTGAATCCTCTTTAGGAGAATGCTGGCATGGAAGAGCCAACATTATAGGATGATCTGTGACTGGTCTGCAAATCGAATTTCACCTTGGCCCTGCTTGGTGATCTAGAACCTTCGTCTTGTAAAATAATTTAATGATTTAATGCATTTCAGATTCTCTTTCCCCCCTATTAAGGCCATAGAATAATAATTCTCTTTCATAATGGGCTTGTGTATCTAAGTTAATAGTGAGAGCCTATTCGCTGGTTAATTCCAAATCTTTGTGCCAAGCAAAGGAGGGGGGGGGGCACAATGCATCCAATAAGGACTTTATAGCTGCATGAAAGACACAATGAGACACATCTGTCAGACAACGTTTCTCCTCCCACTGAGATGTGGGTTAGTTCACTGGAGTAATTATTTGTTACCTTATAGTTAACCCAATAGACCAGAAATGATCTCATCCACCTATTTTGTGAGGTGTCTGTATCGATGTTCAGGTATAATACCAAGCCATATATATCTATCTATATTTTTTTTTTTCAGAGTGTCAACCCATATCTACAAGGACAGAGACTGGACAACGTTGTTGCAAAGAAATCGGTCCCCCATTTTTCAGATGAAGATAAGGACCCAGAGTAAAGTGAAGATGCTGGGGGGAACCCACACCAGCCGTCAGGCCTTGGTATTGCTTATGTGCACCTGTTATTAGAGCCCCCGTGAACGGCGAAATGCTTATAATTTAGTCCAGTGTGGATGGAAAGCAGCTTTACCTTGCTATTGCATTGTCTTTCACTGATAGCCCCGTTTTCTGCTAAATACAAGCTTTTTAAATTTTATTTATGAGGATCTGAAATGAGCATTAAAATGAAAGTGTGTATGTCAATAACAATGAAAAGCAGGACTGTGAATGGAGTGTCAGATTTCTTGCCGTTTGGAATGCTGCTTTGGCTGCACTGTTTGGGCCCAGTCTGTAAAAAGCTGGCATTTGGTTTTGATGATGTCGCTCACCCAGCCCATGGACGTTGTTACACACCAATAGAGAAGGTTGTACTCGGAGGAGGGCCTGACACATCTCAGTTGGCTGCATCTTAATAAATGTGCGTTGTGTGCAAGTATTGGCATAGGAAGGTTGTTGTTTTTTCATTTAGACCATTATGAAAACAATGGAGCTTTTTAAATTTTATTTATGAGGATCTGAAATGAGCATTAAAATGAAAGTGTGTATGTCAATAACAATGAAAAGCAGGACTGTGAATGGAGTGTCAGATTTCTTGCCGTTTGGAATGCTGCTTTGGCTGCACTGTTTGGGCCCAGTCTGTAAAAAGCTGGCATTTGGTTTTGATGATGTCGCTCACCCAGCCCGTGGGCGTTGTTACACACCAATAGAGAAGGCTGTACTCGGAGGAGGGCCTGACACATCTCACTTGGCTGCATCTTAATAAATGTGCGTTGTGTGCAAGCATTGGCATAGGAAGGTTGTTGTTTTTTTCATTTAGACCATTATGAAAACAATGTCTTTGCTTACTAGGACAAACTCATGAATAGGAATGTATCTGATCTTAACAATAATACTGTGAGGCAAATGGGGCTGCATTATTATCCCCATTTTACAGATGGTGGGACTGAGACTCAGAGCTTCCACGGAAAGCTGAAAGTGGCACAGACAGTACCTAATGACTAAGGTCTTCTGATTTTGAGTTATTTTTGTTTATTAAGTAAATAATGGGTTTCTGTCATGTGCCAGGCACAGGGCTGGGCTCTGGGGGTGCATCAGCGGCCCAATCTGACACTGCTGAGACCCTCGGGCAGCAGATCATACCATCTTGGTCTCGACGTGTCTCCAGGGGCACTGAGGACGTTGGCCAACTCCACTGTGGTGCTGGAGTTCTGTGCTGCCTGTTTGTGAAGAGGTGTGCACTTTCCTTCCAGCCGAACTCTCCCAGGTCAGAAAAGCAATTCAGTGGATGGCTGGCAGGGATCAGTTCACGGGGGAGATGGTTCCTGTGCCTTTTACAGCTCCTCACTCTGAAGCAGACAACAATTTCAGGCTTTGGTAGCATTGGCCTCAATTTCTTTGTCTATAAAAGGGAGGAAGCACTCAGCGAGAAAGATCATCCTTGATTTAATTTTAATAAGTGCACATTTATGTCAGGGCCTTGTCTAATAGAAATAGCTTGACCGTATTTAGTTACCATGTGAGTCTGTTATTGGGGCTTATAAAAATCAAGAAAGGTATTGGCAGCTTTTTCATAGCAGGAGGCATTTTTCCAAGAGTTTCTGCAAGCAGTTTCTCCACCGCCCACAGCTTGAAGCACCCTCGCCACCTGCTTTCAAAGACAGTTCAAGTTCCCTCACTGGAGATGCGGAGGGCTGCAAGGGTCTACCCTATGTGTTCTGGGTTTTGTAGGTATTTCAGTTACATCTCATGCCAGTTCCAGCTCTCAGGCAAACCAACGACATCTCTTTCGCTAAGATTAGAGAGAAGGAAGGAAAAGTGGCTAAAGGAAGATGTTTAGTGACCATGAGGAAAAGAGTGGAGGTGAAGCAGGAGGAGGTGAGGTCAGACGTGCTCCTGCCCTGCCCTGGTCTCTGAACAGCAGAATGGGTTTCCCCGGCTCCCATGTCAGCTGACTCCTCAGCTGAGTTTAGTGTGAGGTCACCGAGGGCAGAGTGGAAGGTGAGTGAATGGGAGAAAGCAAGGTAATTCCCAGGAGCCGCATCTCTGAGGCTCCTGTCTCTGTCAGGTGAGCCTGGCTCCAGGCTCCAGGCTCTAGTCATGCTGCCTCCCTCCTGGTCCCTACAGCCCAAGGAAGCCGTGGCTCCTGTCATATTGTCCTCTCTGTGTTATTTCACTAGCCCCTGTAGCCTCCTTCATCACATGTGTAACCAATATTTTATATTAAATTCCTCCTGTTTGAAATTCTCTGTACCTGCCACAGACTCACAGGTGATCTTAAGGTGTCCCTGCCTTGGCACAGGTGCATGAGGGCTCAGAAAGCCCACACCCACGTTTCAGAGGAGGCGGATGGAATGGGAAATGAAGATGATGAGGGCCTAGGATGTTGCGTGGGGTTGGATTGGATGCTGTAGCAGCTCTGGTTCAGAGCCTGGTTAATTCCACATCTGTGAAAGCCCCCATTTCTGGACTCTAATGATCTCATCACTGCAAAATTAAAGCAAAGCAAAACAAAACAAAATAGGTACTGCCCTTCCTCTGACACTAAGAACTGCATCCTGCTTAGCTAAACCTCACCTGGAGCCCTTTTCTAGTGACAGTGCTGGGAGTCAGTGAACATCTACTTAAGGGGAAAAGACTACCCATCAGAGCATCAAACTGCAAGGGGCTCCTGGTGGGCTACTGGGCTCCTCATTGCTGTGAATCAACATGAACTCTCCATAAATGTTCATGTTTTCAATCATCATTCAAGCACATACCTGGCAGATGGTCCAGAATCTTCTTACTTAGGGGCCCTGTAAACAATTATCAAAGGCCCCCAGGGGACTTCATCAGTCTGAATTGGGGGTAGGGTGGGCTGGGATCACTGGGGCCTGGGCAGCCACCTTTGACATCCCTTGCTACCACACAGTCTTGTTGGTGAAGCTTTTTCTTGTCTAAAGCCTAGACACTTACCTAGCGGGGGGCCAGACTCAGGCTCCAAAACAGCTGACATGGGCTCCAGAATTGGGCTATGAAGTTAAAACTTGCTTACTTCCCAGTTAGAGCTGCTTTCTAGAGTATGAGCCAGCTCCAGGGTCCTGTGGAGCTGCTCTAACACGTGCCTCCTCCCCTCTCCCCTGCCCTCTCTCCAAGCACCACTCAGAAACAGACCAGCTCTAGTTAGACCCTTTGTGAGGACACTAGGACCTTCCCATGCTGTACTTGGATCATCAAGAATAACCAGTGGCCCTTCTCCCAGGAACATTACTCATTTTTGTCTTCATTCCAGATGGTCTTCCACTCTCCCCTACACACACAGAAGAGGCTGGCAGGTGAAGTAGCCCTTTCACTGGGCACCCAGTTAAACCTCTGCAGAGGGCATTTGTGCACCTACAAGTAGGAGGATAGCGAATATTCTCTCTACGGTTCTGTGATTCGCTCATAAACAATGCATGAGTCAGGTGGGGAGACAAATGATTTATGAGTCCAAGGAGCCCAAAGTACAGAGAGGCTGACAGGGAGACAGGAGTCATGGCAGAATCTGGGCAGGTGTAGTGAGGACTCAGCAGCTAACCCAGGGTGGGTGGGTCAGGAAAGGGAGCCAGAAGGTCACACCCAAGCTGAGGCTTAAAAAGTTTTTCAAACTCAGGAGGAAGAATGGAAGGCAGAATGTTTCAAGCAAAGGAATCCATGTACAAAACTATGGAGAGAGAGAGAGAGAGGAGAGAGAGCGAGCGAGCAGGACATGGAAGTGCCCAGTCTGGTGATGGTTTTAACAAGAGGGAAACATGTATTGGAAAACTAAGAGGTAAATCCAGCAAAGAAGGCAGAAATCATGCCAAGAAGAGCCAGGGCCGAGTGGGCCACACGAAAGTATGTGGATTTTATCCTGAAGGCTGGGAAATCCCAAGAGCATTTCATATAGGAAGGGCGATTATCCAGTTCATATTTTAGACAGGTCCCTGGTGACAGTGTGCAGACCAGGCCAAAGGCTGTTCAAGTTCATAATCTGGAAGAGAAAGAATAGGAGGAGGAGCCTTAGCCAGTTTGGCTCAGTGGATAGAGTGTCAGCCTGGGGACTGAAGGGGTCCCAGGTTTGATTCCAGTCAAGGACACATGCCTGGGTTGTGGGCTTGATCCCCAATAGGGGGTGTGCAGGAGGCAGCCAATGATTCTCTCTCATCATTGATGTTTCTATCTCTCTCTCCTCCCTTCCTCTCTAAAATCAATTAAAATAAAATAACAGGAATAAGAATTCTATGCAATTAAAAAAAAAGAATTGGAGGAGGGGGCAAGGAAATGAGAAATGCAGATATTTTAGGGCACATAGACATTCCAGGTCCTGTGAGTCCTGAGAGCTACTTATAAAGCTAGGTGGTCTCAGTGCTGGGTGCGTGTACAATCTCCATCTCATTATGTCGGAGTAGTTAAGGTTAATTCCAGGAGGAAAAGAACTCCAACATATTGGGTAGATATTCTTCTTAGCAACTTTCACCTAGCAATGCAGTTCAGTCAGAGGTCACTCTTTCCCCCAAATTAGGTATCCCTGATTCTCTTATTACCCTCCTCTGTGTTCCTGTGGGACCTCAAATACACTTCCATACAGTCCCTGGAACAGGGCATAATAATAAGAGTTACTATGTGTGTAGAACAGGTTCTATAGACCTGGTTCATTTAATCCTCGCTCCGTACTAGATAAAGCCACTGAGGCTGAGAGGTTACCTGACTTAACCAAGACTCCACAACTAGTAAGTGGCAGAGTTGGGACTTGAACTTAACTCTCTTGATCTCCACAATTGATAACCCTGTACCCGAAGCGTATTCACTTATGTGTCTCCCTGGCTCTACTGGGTTATTGCTCCAGGCCATGGACTGTGTCTCATTTCTCTTTCTATCCTGGTACCTTGCCTAGGGTCTGACAAAGGCAATTAACTGCTTGCTGAATGAATGAACATTATGGAACGTTTTAAGAGGCCAGGAAAGACTCATCATCTTAGACCATGTGTAAAGAAGAAAGGGTGGTATTATTTCTTATGTTGGTAGGGTTCACAGATTGACTTGAAGTTGTGTATATGATACCCAGGTCCTTTTATAACTAGCCAGTAAAACTCTCTTCCTCCCGTTTTCCCTGAGGCACTGCCTGAATGTTGGCAGTTCAGGAAGTGTCAAGGCACATAGTTCCAGCCAAATTCTTCAATTTGCTGCACTCCAAGGATGGCTCCACATGACCTATTTATTAGGGAAATAGACTAAACCACGCAGTGGTTCTACTTACCCTGAGGGCAGATCTGTGGGAAGACTCCTCATTGGGTTAGGCCATGGGCTTTCATCTGCCAGCACTCCTCTGACCATAGGACTATCCAGTCGGTATGTGGGTGGCACACAGGGCATATGCCAGGCTTTAGCTACATCAAGTGCTATGGCAACAGCCTGGGAATTAGAACAGAGAGACCTTGGCAAACATTGGCCAATCAACGGGAAGCTTGCTCAGGCTCATTATTCACGAGATCCATTGAAAGGGAGACCTATGTAAAGAGGCTAACTTCTTGAAAAGGTAGCCTGGGGACTGGCTTTTACCAGCAGCCGGAGCACAGCAGTATTCTGGTACTTGCTCTCCACAACCTGCTTCTAAAGGAAAAAGAGACTCTACCAAGACTTTGTAACTTTCAGGCTGCTCTCCCCAGTTTGGTGAGTTCATTGTAGATGAATCAGAAACATATGGATCAGATTTCCTCCTAAATACACATGGGTTTGGCAATTAAAAGAAAATGTGTGTAATATAGCAGATTTGGTGGCCACCAGCTCTGTGAGAAGGCAGGGGCCACTAAAAATTATTGTAACTACTTAGTAAAAAAAATATTTTTTTTTGGTTAAAAGTACCCAAGGATATTTTTCTATTGATTTTTAGAGAGAGTGGAGGGGGAGAGACAGAGAGAGAGGAACATGGATGTGAGAGAAACACATCAATTGATTGCCTTCAGCACGAGCCCCGACCAAGGCCAGGATTCAGCCTGCAACCGAGGTACATGCCCTTCATCGGAATCAAACCCAGAACATTTCAGTCTGAAAGCTGACACTCTCTCCACTGAGCCAAGTAGGTTAGGGCTAGTGAAAAAAATTTGATTGCTAATGGGCACAGAAGAAAGGATGGAGAAAACTAGCAAGAGAATCATGGGTGTTACAGCTTGGCTCCTGAAGTCTGTAAGCAAAGGCAAGGCGTTTGCAAAGATTCTAAAAGAAATGTGTCCTTGAATTTGGGTTTAGAAACATTAACTTGTGATTTGTGAAGAAAGACTGTTTTAGAAAAAAGCTGCTACAGGATGGGATGAGACAGACTCAAAAGGCCATCCTCATAGACTGAAGGTTCTATTGTTTGATTAAATTAATTTCATCAAACAATAAGCCATTTCTCTCAACATAAACCAAAAATATATTCACAGGAAACAAAAATATTTGGAATTTCTTTGTAAAATATATTTGTTATTGCAGACACAGAATCATGAAGAGTGAGAAACATCTTAATAAAACCCAATAGCAGCTATAGTGTTTCATCCCCAAGTAGGCCATCATATGAATTTTCATCTGCTGGAGTCACTTTCCTTGCTAGGACTCATCACAATATTATTCATTTTTTATTTCAGAAATAATTTATCACAGAACTATTTTTAAATGCCAAATTCTGAGGCATGCTATGGGAGTCTTATACAAAGATGCACAAGATACAGACTTCCCTCATGTAGTTTATAGCAAAATAAATAAACAAATTTTCAGCAATTTGTGCACAATTATTATGTATTTAATCCTGTACCATCACAGTTCAGCAGGGACCAGATAGGCACAAAATTTCTAATTAGATTTGCATTTGACCTTGAGTGCTGCTACTTACAAGCTATGGGACCAAATTATTTCATTTCACGGAATTTTAGTTCTTTCATTTGACAAATGAGAAAGGTAATATCTACTTTATCAAATTGGTATGAGAATAAATTCCCTGAAATACAGCACTTGTATTAAACCTTTAATGCCTAAGTCACAATTAGCCAGGTTACAGTGCAAGAAACAAGTTCTTTACTCTGGATATTTTTAGATGAAAGTGATATAAAATAAGGAATTGGGTGCTCATTAAATTATTTGAAGATGTGGAGGAGCAGGAGGTGGGGTCCCATAGCTAGACTTAATCAGTTCATAGCTGGGATCCAGAGGTCAGGAAGTGGGTGCCACTGCCACCACCACACGGCTAGGACTGATGCATGACACTCACAAAGCCATCATTTTGACACAGACATGCTGAGTGCCTACAGCTACTGCCTTTCACAGGCAAAACTGCAGCAGAAAAAATTCTTCTCTTTTCTCTTCCACCTTCAGAATCTTGTGGGAGTGCACTATTTGGTGTTCTATTTTGTTTCCAGAATCCTAGTTTCCAGCTTCCAGAGAGTCAGCTAATGTAATTTTTAGCTTTCCAGCCTCTTCAATACAAGAAGGCACACAGAAAGTGATGGGAATAGATAATGTGTGCCAGTTGACCATATCCAACATTGAAAGTATTTACCAAAGTGTTAACTTATGATAAGATCTTCAATGTTAACTACCTTTTTTTTTTGCAGTTCAATTTATTTACTTTTACAACTTATAATTCATTCCACAGTCTTCTTTGTTGGTATAACAGCTTTATTAGTTCAAATCAAGACATCACATGTTCTAGCGGCTAGAATCTAGCCCATCATGATGGTGCAACATTTAGCTCTTCTTTGTAGCTGGAACTCAGTAATTTGTTTCATTCCATTCCAATGATTCTTCAGACAATGTCATGGACTCCAGTCCCTCCTGGGTGGTCATAAATGATTTCAAAGTCCTGCTTTCTCATCAACAGGCTAATCAGAGGGATGTTCTCATATTCACCATACTTATTGTTGTTGATCTTACTGCTGCTGGGCCAGACAAGTCTGGGATACAAAGAGCTCACTGACAACCAGGTTGCCCTGCATGCCTCACGATAAAACCTTTCTTTAGAACTCTAACTTCTTCACAGAGCCAGTCTACCTCACATGCTTCATCTGCCAACTCACAGTTGTCTGAATTGTCGGGAAGGTAACATTTTTGTTCAAATACACCGTCTTTCAATTTCAGAATACACCCCCGGTTTGGTTTAACTTCCAGTTCCTGGACTTTTTCCTTGATCGCTTTGTTGTGTGGTCTGGTGATGACTCTTCATTTACTGAGGGCATTTGCTCAGGGGACTTCTCTAGCTCTGGATCCTACCACCAGCTCACATCATACTGGATGGCTTCATTGACTTCATTAGACTGAGCCAACCAGGTAGCAGAAGAAACATTCCCCTGCGGGGGAGCTGTCCCTCTCTCCCACTTCTTCTTCATACACTTTCTCTGGGGAGCATCTTCAACCTCATGAGGGCTACCCCTGCTTTCACATGAATCCTGTGAAATCCATTGTGTTGTACCTGCTGAAGCTCAGTTTGAGTCCTCTTGGTTCTCATTTTCCCCCATAGCCACGGTGGTGCCGGAATTTTGCTGGATTATAATACACAGGGAATTTAGGTCTTCAGTTAGGTGTAGTGGGCAAAGGGGGTTGGAGAATGAGGAAGCTTGAATATTCATTGGGCACAACTGAACATGGAAATACAGATTTCCATTTCTGAATGCTGCCCCAGGAACAGAGAATGGATTCTAGACAGAATTCTGATACCAGAAACTTGGGTAAGGCTGCTGGGCCATGCCATCCATGTAATAAAAGGGCCTGGTTATTTTTTTCAGAATGTATGCTTTCTTCTGAAGAGTTCATCTTCTAGGCTGCTCTCATTCCAAGTCTGCGACTGGGAGGGTTAATGGCGGCATGCCGACCCGACCTCCTTGTGGCCGGCCCTTTGCAACCTGGAGCGTCTATGATTATTAATAGACTAGAGATCTGGAGCACGAGATTCGTGCACTGGTGGTGGGGGCGTGGCCTGGGGGATCAGCCCACTGTGGGAGCACCGCTCATCCTGGTCAGCTGAGTGGCACTCCCACTGTGGGAGTGCACTGACCACTAGGGGGCAGCTCCTGCATTGAGTGTCTTCCCCCTGGTGGTCAGTGTGCATCATAGCAACTGGTCGTTCCACCTTTCCGTTACTGGGCTTTTATTATATAGGATATGCTCTTTAAGCCAGAATTCAGAAACGATTATTCTTACAAGTGAAAGGAGTCCAGATAATATTTGCCTCCTCCATTTTGTCAAAAGTATATGATCAGGGAATTGATATTTTCTATATAGAAGTAGCCAAAGCACAGGTAAGGTGAATGCTCTGGCGAGGGTAAAAGTAGAGCCCATTGTTCTGATCTCAGTTTAGCCATCCACTCACTATTTTATAATAGCTCCACAGAAGAGAGTGTGGCCAAATGATAGACTGTAGAATTTTAAAGGTGACTTTTTTTTTTTTAACAAATTTCCTGTTTGATAATATAAGAAAGTGTGTTCTAAAGATAGTGAGTGATTACAGCAAAGATGTACATCAAACTCAAGCTTTCTCATCAGTACTGACATGGGAACTGTTTTTCCTCTAAAGTGAGCATGTCAAACTCAAAGGCTAACACGGGCCAAATAAACGAGGCATGAGGCCAGCGGGCTCCGCGAGTTTGACATGCTTGCTCTAGAGCAGTGGTTCTCAACCTTGGCTGCACATTAGAATCACCTGGAAATCTTATTAAAATCCTCGGGTGAGGCCCAGAAATCAGGATTTTAAAAAGATTCCCAGGTGATTCTAATGTGCAGCCAAGGTTGAGAACCACTGCTCTAGAGGGAAAACGGTCTGGATGAAAACAGTAATGAAGGTATTTTCTTTTTCTCTAAACTTTGGCTCTTTTTTTGTTGTCGTTGTTGATTTGGGGATTGGGTTCTAAGCTTATTTCTCCTCCACAGCTTTTGGGAGCTTCCTGGTTGACTGCTGCTATGTAGAGTGTCTCGGGGGGGGGGATAATGCATCGTGTTTAGATGGCACCAGTTATTTTTTAAAAAATCAGATTACTTGCAATTAGTTTATCATGCCCCAGAAAACTCTGAGAGGCTGGCATATGAGAGAGGAATTTATTTTTATTGTAAAAGCAGATGAACTTAGAAAGTGAAAGGGGTCAATGGAAGAGCCAGAAAGAGAATGAAGAGATGCCCAGCATGCTATTTTCCACCCGGCCAACAGCCCATGAGAACTATTCCAAGTCACTTTTTACATATGCCTTGACTGTTGATGCATCAAAGATGTCCTCAATAGATTCACAACTCAAACCACATTGCAGTATTTTTTTAATAAAGAGGATTGAAAATGTGAGTGCAGTATTTCTTCTGTTTTTGCAAATGGATGCGTTCAATGCAAAACACTGCCAGCAGCTAACCCTATATTGGTTAATATGCTCAGATCCACTGGGCACACAACAAGCAAAACCATCGCATTCCTCAGTGAAGTATGTGATCAGACGCTCTCACACGGAGTGTGCCTCCTGCCTCACATCATAAGAGAAGGGGCTTTTTTTGGATACATTTTGTCAACACCAAAAAGTGTAAACAGCTTTTTCAAGAAGCCGGAGTGTTTTCCTCCTGATTCATTCTGGATGCCTACAAGTGTTTCCTTTTAAGTTAAAGCATTTTACAAATTGTTCCTACTGAACCAATTTACATATTTTATCATTACTATTTTTAATAAGTAAGTTTTAAAAAATTTTTTATTGATTTTTAGAGAGAGAGAGGAAGGGAGAGGGAGAGAAACATTGGTGCAAGAGCGAAGCATCCATTGGCTGCCTCCTGCACCGCCCTCCCCCACCGGGGATCCAGCCTGCCCCTACCAGGAAACAGCCACCTTTAGGTGCACAGGACGATGCCCACTCAACTGAGCCACACCAGCCAGGGCAATAAGTAACTTGTTTTTAAAATAAAAATGTATTTCACATTGTTTCAAACTTTCTGAGATGCTTGGGAGGAAAGAGACAGAGTTCATTTAAAACACTCTTGTTTATGATAGATAAAACCACAAACTTTTGTGATGTTAACCAACTCAGAGAAAGAGAATCTGAACTTCAGAGAATTTTGTGTTTGGAGAGAAGACACACCAAGGAGAATGGGCTCATTTCAATTCCATATATTATAGGAAGGAAAAGATCAAGGAAGAGCTGGTCTTAAAACTGTCAAAATATGAGAATTTGATGGGAAGAAAGAAGGAAAACAGAGCAGTTGGAAATGTAAAGATAAAAGAGTTGGATCCAGACATGTCTATGTAATTTCCCAGAAATGGAAACTGCACTGGCAGCTTGGAAAGAGATATCGAGAAACAATATGCATTAAACGATGAGCGTTTCTTGCAGCAATGAACTTGGAAGGCTCTTAGAACACATGGCATAATGGTCTTGTGATTCATCTACATATGGCCCTATCCTTGGTGACTGACAAAGGGAGAAATAAAGTTTCATAAGGAATTAAACACAGAAGAGGAAGCTAAACGCTATTTCAGAGAAAAGACTCTGGGAAGCTTCCCGGTCACCAGCAGAATATTAACTCGCTCGTTCTATTAAATACACAGAGGGACGGGTCACATGCAAAATTCCCTCGAATGCTGCAGCGGCTCTGAGATGTAGGTGCCATTTCTTCTGCTTTCCCAATAGTCCAGGAGTCGATTTGTCTGGGTTGCTTAGGTGGTTGAGCTTCCCACTACACCAGGGATTCCCAGTCCCGGCTGCTGGTCAGAACCCTCTGGTGAGCTTTGTAAAAATACAGACTCTGGGGCCCAGGCTTGGGGAATTCTGATTCAGTCCTCTGGAGCAAGCTCTGAAAATCACATTAAAAAAAAAAATTCCCCTGATGCACCGTCAGTTAGAGGGAACAATGCCCACAGTTGCAATCAGAGATGGCATGAGAATGGGTGAAAATAGACCAGGAGAGAAGGGGTAGAAGAAAAGAACACCACGGCTGTGTGAGCAGCCTGAAAAACTGCACAAGTAAGCTCACACAATTCTACCAGAACTGGCGCCACCAGAATTTATTTCTAAGACCCCAGACCTTCCTGACCAGCCCACTTCCTCCAAGAAGTATCGGATACGCCTGTGGTTTGGAATCGTGCTTTCAGAAGCCACAATAATCATGGTAAAATTCTGTTGCTACACCCTGTTTCCTCAGGATGACTTAGGATGAGCTACTTGGGCCTCCACCAATATGTAGTGAAGGAAGAGGCTTTGATACCCTGAATGTATACTTGGCTAGTTACTTGACCCTGTTTCAAAAAAAAAAAAAAAAGTAAAAAAGAGAATCAGTGGCAAAACATGCACCATTCCTGGCCACATATGCAAATATTCCTTCTCTTATTCAGTATGGCTTTCCTCTTTTGTGCCCTATTTCGCCAGGCTAAGAAAACAAAAATATCTGCCAACAACAAAATCTTTAAGGTCTCCCAGAAACACAAGGGGAAAAGTGGTGAATAGTAATTTCTCCTGACATTTTACCATGATATTTTCTTTTAGCGGAGTGGCTGCTATCCTATCTGGCAGGCCATAAAGCTGACTTCTCTCGGGTCTTGGTATTGTTGTCTCATGAATGGTTTCACAAGGCAAGTTCCTAAGGCTGCGCCACTAGGACTGGCTGTCCCTTGGCGGGTGGGGATATGCTCTCTGATTCCACAACCACGCTTCGGACTGAGGCTCCACTGGAGGGCTTCAATCCCGAGCCACGCATGCTCATTTCTCCAGGGAGATCCAGCTAAAGAGCAGAAATCAGAAGCTGGGACAAGGAAACTGGGAGGCGGGGTGAGGCTTACAAGTTCCTAAGGCTGCGCCACTAGGACTGGCTGTCCCTCGGCGGGTGGGGATATGCTCTCTGATTCCACAACCACACTGCGGACTGAGGCTCCGCTGGAGGGCTTCAATCCCGAGTCTCGCATGCCCATTTCTCCAGGGAGATCCAGCTAAAGAGCAGAAACCAGAAGCTGGGACAAGGAAACTGGGAGGCGGGGCAAGACTTAGCATGTGAAGAAGGGTAACAACTCTGCACTTTTTATCTATTCCTTCAACCAGTGCTTGGGAGCACCTACAGATTCCAAGCACCTTGCTAGAAACCAGGCCCACAGGCATGTGGAGGAGACCATAAAACTAAGTAAATGAACAAAGTGAATAATTTAAAAGTCTGGTAAGAGCTAGGAGGGAAGGGTTTTAGGCAAGGGAAGGAGCTGACCTGGTAAGCGACTTCACAAGTTTGCTCCAGCAGCTGTGTGTCAGCATCGGTGGAAGTGAGGAGAGCATTAAAGGGACGACTGCAGCCCTTCAGGTGAGAAATGACCTTGAACTGGACTGGGGTGCTGGCAGGGAAGGGATGGGATGGACTCAAGCTCAATCCCTGATCCGCCATCACCAGCAACCAGGTTTTGGATGAACTCTAGCACTTGGGACTGTGGACACAAAAGAGGCCGTACACTAAACCGAACAAGCTCACGGCAGGGCTGCATGGCGGGCCTTGCAAACTCAGAGACCAAAAGTAACCACATAGGATGGTCTGAACATAAACATCCCAAACTAAAAGTGAGTCATGGCCAATCCCTGATCCGCCATCACCAGCAACCAGGTTTTGGATGAACTCTAGCACTTGGGACTGTGGACACAAAAGAGGCCGTACACTAAACCGAACAAGCTCACGGCAGGGCTGCATGGCGGGCCTTGCAAACTCAGAGACCAAAAGTAACCACATTGGATGGTCTGAACATAAACATCCCTAACTAAAAGTGAGTCATGGAGGGTAGTCACATCCTAGGCCGGCAGCTTCCTTGAAAAAGGCAACTCTTTACCTTAAAGGGGCCTGTCTTTTGTCTTTGTGCATCCAAGACAACACACCTTTGAAATGTCAGAATAATCTCCTTTTCCTGACGCCTCAGGGCACACTCTCTACACCAGAGCAGAGACCACAGAACCCCTCACGGTTATCTTGTTCCTTGGGTACCACCATCTCTATGTGCTGTGGATGCTCCTTGTTAACTATCCTGTGGGCACCAATGTAAAAGAAATGTGTCCCTTCGTTTTACTTTTTATCCAATCCTAGAGATTTCCTGCTTTGCTTTCTCCCACCCCCTTAATCTACCACCAGTGGATCTCATGTGACCCTTCTTACACCTCCTCCTTTGATTCTAATGAATAAGATAAACTGCCAGACTGCCATTCTCCAGAACATTTTCTCAGTCCTTTGAGATTTTGCTTCCTGAAAATTGTCAGTTTGGCTCAAATAAACTCATAAAAATTCTCTCCGGTTTTGGATGTTTCTTACAACAATAGTAGTTCTGACACAGCTCCCACAGGTGATGGGATAAAACAGAAGACTGAAGTGGAAATAATGTGGAGGTTTGGAGCACTTTTATAATTCACCTCAGCCTCCTTTATTTTAAGCGAAATCCTTGCCTCTTGTTCAACAGGCATGTGCTGAGTGAGCATCTTCTTTGTTCAGGGCACTGAGCTGGACCCAGAGGGAACTTAAGGATGAGGAAAGACCTGGTGCTGGCCCTCAGTCTACCTTCCATGGGAGGAGATCGGTCAAGTATACATGTGACCGCAATAAAGGAAAAATACAACAAAAAGCGGAGAAAATGCTGATGGTCTGAGAGGGAGCCTTGAAGTAAGAGGATGACTCGAACCAGAAGAGAGGACAGGAAATTCTAAGTGGAGGGTGGAAGGCACTGCCGGAGCAAAGGCATGGAAAGGGGGATCTGGGATGTGCTAGGGACCAGTTTGTGGTTCACTTTGGCTCAAGGGTTGGATTTGCAGTAAGTTCCACTGAGACCGCCAGTCACGCACTGAACACCAGGGGTGGGAGCAGACACTTGCAGCCCAGCCTCCTGTCCTTGCATATCGTGTGCTGTGTTTGTGCAACTTAATATCTGTATCAAATGCCATAAAAATTCTCTCCAGTTTTGGATGTTTCTTACAACAATAGTAATTTTGACACAGCTCCCACAGGTGATGGGATAAAACAGAAGACTGAAGTGGAAATAATGAGGTTTGGAGCACTTTTACAATTCACCTCAGCCTCCTTTATTTTAAGCGAAATCCTTGCCTCTTGTTCAACAGGCATGTGCTGAGTGAGCATCTTCTTTGTTCAGGGCACTGAGCTGGACCCAGAGGGAACTTAAGGATGAGGAAAGACCTGGTGCTGGCCCTCAGTCTACCTTCCATGGGAGGAGATCGGTCAAGTATACATGTGACCGCAATAAAGGAAAAATACAACAAAAAGCGGAGAAAATGCTGATGGTCTGAGAGGGAGCCTTGAAGAGGATGACTCGAACCAGAAGAGAGGAGGACAGGAAATTCTAAGTGGAGGGTGGAAGGCACAGCCGGAGCAAAGGCATGAAAAGAGGGATCTGGGATGTGCTCAGGGACCAGTTTGTGGTTCACTTTGGCTCAAGGGTCGGATTTGCAGTAAGTCCCACTGAGACTGCCAGTCACGCACTGAACACCAGGGGTGGGAGCAGACACTTGCAGCCCAGCCTCCTGTCCTTGCATATCGTGTGCTGTGTTTGTGCAACTTAATATCTGTATCAAATGCTCATATCAACAGCAAACTCTCACTTTGAAATTCCTCTTCCTGGTGACAAGATTCTTTCCCTAGATCGACAGCACAAAGCTCACATAGTAATAACTGCTATTAGAATAGACACTTAGACCTACAGAGCTAAAGCTTACGTACCAAGGAAGGGAAGCTGTCTTTTTCTGAAATAATTTGTCTTTCTTATTTAAAAGGAATGATCTCACTTGGCCTGTATGGCTCAGTGGTCGAGCGTCAACCTATGAACCAGAAGGTCACGGTTCGATTCCTGGTCAGGGCACATGCACAGGTTACAGACTCAATCCCCAATAGATGGTGTACAGGAAGCAGCCAATCAATGATTCTCTCTCATCACTGATATTTCTACCTTTCTCTCCCTCTCCCTTCCTCCTTGAAACCAATAAAAATGTATTAAAACATAATAAAAGGAACAATCTCTTCCCTCCCCTGGCTCCCTCCCTCCCTTTTTCCCTTCCTTACTTCCTTTCAAGGAAGATGGGAAACATAATCAGGAGGTTGCTCAGGCCAGTGTCCTGAGGTTTGGGCTAAGCAGGCTTTTGGGGTTGCTGGTGTGTGAGGTGACCACAGAGCTTTTTTAAAAAATATATTTTATTGATTTTTTTCAGAGAGGAAGGGAGAGGGATAGAGAGTTAGAAACATTGATGAGAGAGAAACATCGATCAGCTGCCTCCTGCACACCTCCTACTGGGGATGTGCCCCCAACCAAGGTACATGCCCTTGACCGGAATCGAACCTGGGAGCTTTCAGTCCACAGGCCGACGCTTTATCCACTGAGCCAAACCGGTTAGGGCTGGCCACAGAGCTTTGTCCAGGGCCAGTACACGCTAATCTGTTCAGGGATGTCCATGGATTGCTCTGACCAGCAGAGTAGCTGCTTCAGGAATCATGATGATTTCTTCTCAGAAAGGTTTCCTTTTTTGGCTCAATGTCCCTGTGGCCAAGAGCCACACTTCCCAGCCTTTAGCCCTGCATTTCCGTACAACATGGTGGCAGGTAGACATATGCCCCTGGGAGGTCCTGAGAGACCCTCACCCTCAGGCTGACCAGTCCCAGGGAACCCTGCTGCCTCTGGGAGATACAAGGGACACCATCTGGAAGCCAGTGTCCGAGATACGCTGCCATGTTGTCCAGTCCAAAGTATGTCCTCTTTGTTTTCTCTTTCTCGTTACACAGACAAGTGAAAGCGTATAGAAACAAACAGTACAGGCCAGGCTGCCAAGTCTCTTTGGCAATGTTCCTCTCCTCCTGCCACAGCCTTCATCACAGGGGAACATGCAGCTCGCGCTTGTCCTGGGGATTTCTCTCCACATTCTCTTACCATTGAGTACAAAGGCATTTCTCCCACCATTGATTTCTTCCTTCTCTGATCCTCTTTCCAAAGGCACCACATTTCTCTAGAGAGTGTGTCCCAAATGCCTCATGTCTACAAAGCTCTTTACAAACATTAATAGATAAATGGTTAGTTTATATAAAGCACACATGTATTGCTCTGACATAAGCAGTGAGGAGCCCACAGTTTACATTTTTGTCTTTCTTTTAAAAAGGAATGAGAAATCATATTCCAGATGATCCACTCTTCAAGCTAGGGAGGGGAGGAGGGAAGAAGGAGGGAGATTTAAAAGAGATTGAAATTGGACCCTTTGTGAGCCAAGTACACCGGCACCAGCTCATATTGGTTCTCAGAAGGGAAAGCAGGTCTTGACCTGGCTTTCTCACCTTCGGCTCCACGCTTCTGTGCCCTGAGCAGACCCCAACACACTGGGTACTGTCACTAATAACAAAGACAATGGCAGTCACTGTCACTAATAACAAAGACAATGGCAGTCACTGTCACTAATAACAAAGACAATGGCAGTAAGACAGTGTTTATACAAAACAGGGCTTATGCCTGGCCGGCGTAGCTCTGTGGTTGAGTGTGGACCTATGAACTGAGGGTCATGGTTTGATTCCAAGTCAGGGGACATACCCAGGTTGCAGGCTCGATACCCAGTGGGGGGCATGAAGGAGGCAGCCAATCGATGATTCTCTCTTATCATTGATGCTTCTATCTCTCTCTCCCTCTCCCTTCCTCTCTGAAATCAATAACAATTTATTTAAAAACAAAACAAAACAAGGCTTATTTGAGTTTTCAATGGCCATGTGTTCATAATTCTTTGTAAGTAACGTCATATAGAATCCAAAGTCGTATTTCTTATATATATATATTTATATTTTTACAACCAACTGTCTCAACAATACCAGCTACTTAATTATTTAAATCACTTGGCATTACCCGTGGGTTATTTGTGTGTGTGTGTGTGTGTGTGTGTGGAGTAATCATGTGTTTGAATATCAGTTCTAACACTGTATGGTGTAGAAGGTCAGTGGAGAGGACATAGATTCTATCAGCTGGCCATAAATTCCTCCTCTGCCTCATACAGCAGTGCACTCTTCAGATAGTTACACAACCTCTCTGGACATCAACTTCTTCACCTTTAAAAGAACAAATAATAATAGCGACATCATAGGCTTGTTGTGAAGATTAAATTAGATATTGTATGTAAAGCTTACTGTTTGGTACATACAAGGTGTGGCAAAAGTAGATGTACAGTTGTGAGTATGCAAAACAATTTATTCTTATATTATTATTTATTAATTATTGTATTATTTTCCATAGGAACAACTGTAAACCTACTTTTGCCACACCCTGTATTAAGTAGTTAGTAAAAACCAACTTTAAGGCACACACACACACACACTTTATAAAACTGGAAAGAAATCGATATATATATAAATGTGGTGTGGTGTGTGTGTGTGTGTGTGTGTGTGTGTGTAAACAGTGGCTATTTGGGGATTATGGGAAATTTTTATTTTCTTTGTATTTGCTTTATTTTTCAAGTTTTCTATGATAAGTTTATAATCTATAATAATAAAGGCATAATATGCTAATTAGACTGGACATCCTTCTGGATGTCCTTCTGGATGACCTCCTGGACGAAGCCAGGGTTGCAAGGGAAGTCTGGGTCCTGGGTGCCTGCCAGTGGCCAGAGGGAAGCCCGGGTCCTGGGTGCCAGAGGGAAGCCAGCACCAGCAGCCGGGGAAGGAAGGCCTACTCTTGCATGAATTTCATGCATCAGACCTCTAGTATATTTATAATGTTATAAAATCTTTTAAAAGATGTACTAAACCAGTATAGCGAGTTTTTGGACAGAAATTGCATGGATGTTTCCATGCCTTAGAAAAGAACAAAAGTGAAAAGATAAATCTTAAAACATGGCTCCTAGTAAATAGAGATCTCAAAGGAACAAAGGCTGGAAATGAATTCAGTAAGGCCAATGAGAAGAAGAAGGGGCAGGGCAGCCAAAGCCAATGGCCTAACATCCAAGACCTTCAGTTTAATGAGCTCTCTCAGCAGATCTCTGAGCCCTGGCATTTTACAATTGCAGTAGAATGAGCTTTTCTTTTTTAAAAAAATATATTTCTATTGATTTTTTACAGAGAAGAAGGGAGAGGGATAGAGAGTTAGAAACATCGATGAGAGAGAAACATCGATCAGCTGCCTCCTGCACACTCCCTACTGGGTATGTGCCCACAACCAAGGTACATGCCCCCGAACGGAATCGAACCTGGGCCCCTTGAGTCCGCAGGCCAACGCTCTATCCACTGAGCCAAACCGGTCAGGGCGAATGAGCTTTTCTTTGAAAATATACCTTAAAAAGATTTAGAAAATGAAGAACCAAGCAGTTCAAGCCCTAAGGGAAAGCAGAAAATCAATAACTGATTAAAGTCCCATCCACCTTTTTCCCAAGCGTGAGGTCATGCCAAAGAGCTCAAGACAAAAAACAAAACACAAAAAAACAAACAAAAAAAACTTCTCAGACTTCCCAAGTCACCCAGTCTGCAGACAATGATGGGAGCGGAATTTGCAGCAGGTTCCTTTAAGTTCTGGCACTGGGTGTGTGGATGCTGAGAAAGGTATTTCTGCCTAGGCCTTTCTGTCTTCTCTCACTCCATGTCTCTGCCAGCAGTCCTGGGCATGGGAGCTTCAGCTTCTCTTGCTACTTGGTTGGGCATCTTCTGGTCTCTTTTTCTCAGGTTCTGTCACTGCAGTGAAAACAACCTGAGAACTGTAACTTTTAGTTAAAGTGATTCTTATGATGCAGGCAAAAGAGAGCCAGAAGGGCTTTTGTTCTGCTTGTACCACTCTGTGAGGTATTCATACCATTGACTGATTTTACCAAAAATAGAAGTTGCTGTGTCATTTACTAGAATGGCATCACCCCTTTCCTCTCCTCCCCTCCCCTCCTCCCCTCCTCTCCCCTCCCCTCCCTTCCTCTCTCTCTCTCATCAGACCCCCCATCCTTCTGACATTAATAATTTGAAGACAAATAACAACAGCTATACAAGGATCAGGATAACCTGGACCTGAGGGACTGAACGCAGATCCCTCCTGAACCTGAAGACATAGTAAGGTTAATCCCCTCCCCTCCCCTCCAGTCCCATTTTCTCTGGCTCGGCTCCCCTCTTCTCCTGTCCTCTCCTCCCCCCAGTCTTCTTTCCTATTCTTTCCTGTCTCCCTCCCTATTTCCCTCCATTTTTCCCTTTCTCCTATGCAAATACTCATTTAATAGCCTAACAATCGCCTACTATGTGGCATCCAGCAATATGCACGGTAAATATAAAGATACATAAGACATGACCCATGCTGACATTATACTTTCCTTGTCTTTGCTTGAGCTCCTACCTAAACTCTACCAGCTATGCAGACAGTGCTGCTTACTAGGTGTCTGTCATGTGTCTGGCACTTTCACGAAGCTTATTTTACTTACTTCCCTCACCCACCCAGAGGTAGGTATTACCATCCATAGAACACAGATAATTGAATTTAGACTCCGGGGGTTTAAATATCTAACCCAGGGTTCCTACAAAGAGGAGTCAGGAATTTATTCTGGTTTTTCTGACTCCAAGTTCAGTGTGTTTTCCCCTGTGTCTACATATCGACTGTGAAGGACGATGTCATACTTTTATGCTGTCGCCTTTTGCGTACTGTAGTGCACATGTGGAGTACACAGTAAATACTAGCATGGGATTAGGTTGGAATTTTATTAAAATGGTCTGTATGATTTGTCTTTTCATAAACTTTACTTGGCAGCATTGCTCAGAATTGTCTAGTTCATGCATTCTTTATCTATGGCAAACTGGTAAATGTTTTCCTGCTTATGTTCAGAGAGCACGGTGGGTAGTCAGGAGCTGACCCTCCTCAGAAGGCTACAGAGCAGCAGATATATAAATAGTGATATGGGCTTGTATGTGTTTTGAAAACTTGCCTGGTAATTGGAACTGGTTATAGGTGACTCACAGGAAGGAGAAAGCCTCAGTGCCCAAATGATGATCAAAGTCACTTGAAATTCTGATTAAAAGGTCAGATTCCTTTTTTTTTTAATTTTGAGAAATTTTAAAAACCTGTATGTAAAGAGAATATCTAACAAATACCCATGTACCATCACCTAGAAATTAAAATTGTCATTAATCTGTCTTATGTATTTCAAGAGTTTTCAAAATAAAAATTTTAAAAGCATTATAAAGTTAAAATCTTTGTCTTCCATCCCTGATCCACCCCTCCCCCACTCCATTCTGGTGGGTACCATCTAAGGTCTGGTTTCCAATCCACTATTTATACATTTACATGAACACATATGTTTTCATAAACAATTTATACTATTGTTTTATATGTTTATTATAAAATATACATAATGGTGTCATACTGTTTGTATCATTTTGTAACTTTCTGCTTTTCTTAAAACATCATTATGTTTTTGAGGTATAAGTTGAAATATAAAAATCTACTCCATTCCTGTTAGTAGCTATACAGCATCATTATATGAATAAAACAGTTTATTTTGCCTTCTCCTGTTGATGGACACCAAGATTATTATATACAATACCATAATAGAAGTGCTCACGCAAGTTTCTAGTTCTCATACCTGCACTCAAGTTCTCTACGGTGTTTACCTAGAACTGGGATAGCTGGGTGATATACTAGGAGCATGTTTAATTGTCACTTATTGACAAATTACTCCCTTGGAATGGTTATGCCAATTGACACTCTCAATGGCGATGCATTTAAGTACCTGCTTCTCTGTACCCTTTTCAATGCTGGATATTGGCAGACTTAAATATTTGCTAATCTGCTATATAAGCAAGGCTATCTTCTTATTTCAGTTTGCATTCCCTCAACGTAATAGTGTAATCTAGCATCTAGCATCTTTTTATGTTTATTGGGTATTCACTTTTCTTCTTTTGTGAAGTGCCCAGTCATGTGCTTTGCCAACCTTTTTGTTCCTATTATGTTATTTGTGGAGTTTTTTTCCTTATTAATTTTAAGAAAACTCCATTCTGGACATGAATCATTTGACTGTTATTTGATCATTGCAAATATCTTCTATAAACATTGTCAAGTTCATTACCATATATTTTTTAGGAAGGGCATACAAGATCATTTCCAAATGAATAAAGGCTTTATTCTTCTTTCATCCAATACAAGATGGCATACATACCTGACAACATGATACTGTATATAGAGAACCCTACAGATTCCACCACAAAACTACTAAAACTGATAAATGAATTCAGTTAAGTAGAAGAATACAAAATAAATATCCAGAAATCACATTTTTATACACCAATAATGAATTATCAGAAAGGGAAACTAAGAAAACAATCCCATTTATAATTGCATCAGAAAATAAAACAAAGTACCTAGAAATAAATTTAACCAAGGATGTAAAAGACCTGTACTTGGAAAATTATAGGACACTGAAAAAAGAAATTGAGGAAGGTACAAATAGATGGAGCATATACCATGTTCATGGATAGGAAGAATTAACATCATTAAAATGTCCATACTACCCAAAGCAATCCAAATTTCACTGCAACTCCTATCAAGATACCAATTGTGTATTAAACAGAACTAGACAAAATATTTAAAAAATTTATATGGAACCACAAAAGCCCCTGAATAGCAATAGCAATCTTGATAAAGAAGAACAAAGTTGGAGGAATCACTCTACCTGATATCAAACTATAGTACAAGACCATAGTAGTCAAAACAGCATGGTGATGACATAAAAACAGACATATAGATCAGTGGGCCAGAATAGAGACCCCAGAAATAAACCCATGCTTTTATGGCCAATTAATATTTGGCAAAGGAGACAAGAACATACAATGGGCTAAAGACACTCTATTCAATAAGTGTTGAAAAAATTGGACATATATGTGCAAAAAAAGAAAGAAAAAAAGAAACTACACCACCTTCTTATACCATGCACAAGAAGAAACTCAAAATGGATTAAATATTTCAATGTAAGAGTTGAAACCAGGAAAACTCTAGAAGAAAACATAGGCAGCAAAATCTAGGACATTTCTCATAGCAATATTTTTTTCTGATATATCTCATTAGGAGAGGGAAACAAAAGAAAAAATAAACAAATGGGACTACATCAAAGTAAAAAGTTTTTGCACAAAAAAAGGAAACCAGCAACAAAATGAAAAGACAAACCACTAAATGGGAGAACATATTTGCTGATGATACATCTGATAAGATGTTAATATACAAAATTTATAAAGAACTTTATACAACTCAACACACACACACAAAAATCCAATTAAAAAGTGGCAAAGGATCTGGATACATCTCCAAATAGGACATAAAGATGGCTAACTGACATGAAAAGAAACTCAACATCACTAATCATCAAATTAAAGCCACCATGAGATATTACCTCACACCCCTCAGCATGGCTACCATCAACACATCAACAAACAACAAGTATTGGCAAGGATGTGGAGAAAAGGGAACCCTCATGAACTGCTGGTGGGAATGCATATTGGTGCAACCACTGTGGAAAACAGTATAGAGTTTCCTCAAAAAATTAAAAATGGAACTGCCTTATGACTCAGCCATTCCACTTCTGGGAATATATCTGAAGAAATCCAAAACACTTGTTCAAAAAAACATATATACCCCTATGTTCATTGCAGCATTATTTACAATTGCCAAGATTTGGAAGGAGCCCAAGTGCTCATCAGTAGATGAGTGAATAAAAAAAGCTGTGGTACATTTACACAATGGAATACTACTAGGCTATAACGAAGAAGGAAATCTTATCTTTTGCAACAGCATGGATGGATTTAGCAGTGGTTCTCAACCTTCTGGCCCTTTAAATACAATTCCTCATGTTGTGACCCAACCATAAAATTATTTTCGTTGCTACTTCATAACTGTAATGTTGCTACTGTTATGAATCATAATGTAAATATCTGATATGCAGGATGGTCTTAGGCGACCCCTGTGAAAGGGTCGTTCGACTGCCAAAGGGGTC
>NW_005371823.1:1710399-1712113 GCF_000412655.1 Myotis brandtii | reverse complement strand
TGAAAGGTCCCAGGTTCGATTCCCATCAAGGGCACATGCCCAGGTTGTGGGCTCGATCCCCAGTGGGGGACTTGCAGGAGGCAGCTGATCCATGATTCTCTCTCATCATGGATGTTTCTATCTCTCTCTCCCTCTTCCTTCCTCTCTGAAATCAATAAAAAATATGTTAAAAAAATAAACAAAATAGAAACAAACTCATAGATACAGAGAACAGACTGACAGCTGTCAGAGGGTAGGGATGTTGGGTGAAAAAGGTGAAGGGATTAAGCAAAAAAACCCAAAATAACAGACAACAGTATGGTGCTTAGTAGAGGGAAAGGGTGATGGGAGGAGGGAGAAGAGGATAAAGGGTGGGGTAAATGGTGATGGATGTAGACTTTACTTGGATGGTGCACACACAATACAATATACAGATGATGTATTACAGAATTGTACACCTGAAACCTATATAATTTTATTAACCAATGTCATCTCAATAAATTCAATAAAATTTTAAAAAAGAAAACACATATACACACATATACATATATACACTCACATACATAAATACATATGTATACACACACAATGTAATATTTTTCAGTTTTAGGAAAGAAAGAAATCCTGCCATGGGTGAACTGGAGGACTTTGTAAAAAGCGAAACAAATCAGACAGATAAAGACAAATACTGTACGACCTCACTCAATATGTGGCATCTAAAACAGTCAAACTCACAGAAGCACAGAGTAGAATGGTGGTTGCCAGGGGCTGGGAGGTGGGGGAAATGGGGAGATGCTGGTCAAAGGTACAAACTTTCAGTTAGAAGATTAATAAGTTCTGAGGAGCTAATGTACAGCCTGGTTATAGTTAATAGTAGAGTGTGGTATTAAAATTTGCTAAGAGAGTAGATCTCAAGTGTTCTCACCACACACAAAAAGAGAGGATCTGTGTGAGGTAATGGTTGTGTTAATTAGCTTGATGGTGGTAATCCTTTCATAATGTGTATGTATATCAAATCATCATGTTGTACATCTTAAACATATACAGTTTTTATTTGTCAATTATACCTCAATAAATCTGGGAGGAAATAAAAATATAGTTCTCAAAGGGGAAAAAAATATACCAAGATGGCATACATAGCCTCTGCAATTAGGTTGAACGGCCACATAGAGCTTTTGCAGCTCTCAGCAAAATCTTCCCTACAAAGGCCTTCGAGGTTCTTCTCTAAATCTGAAGAGTAGCTCCCTCTTAGCATCCTGGGAATTAGATGAAGACACATTCTACAGAGAGGTGAGCAAGCAAGAGAAAAGCACTTTCCTTTTACAAACCAGTAGCTGAGCAGGATCTACACATCTCAAAGCAGACCTAAAGTAATTTAAAAGTAGTTTCTGTAAGTGCAATTTATCATTTATCGATCATCGTTTAGGTCTCAGATTTAAAATGTTAACTTCGACTACATAGAGCCATTCTATTTTTTTCCCCTCTTACTGAGAACTGGTTTCAATTATGTAATTAAAGAGGGCTGAAGCCCTGGCCAGTTTGGCTCAGTGGATAGAGTGTGGGTCTGTGGACTGAAGGGTCCCAGGTTCAGTTCTGGTCAGGGGCACATTGCCCAGGTTGTGGGCTCAATCCCCAGTAGGGGATATGCAGGAGGCAGCCGATCGAGTCTTTCTCCTCATCATTGATGTTTCTGTTTCTCTCTCCCTTTCCCTTCCTCTCTGAAATCAATTAATAT
>NW_005371823.1:1708057-1710303 GCF_000412655.1 Myotis brandtii | reverse complement strand
AGGCTGAAGAATTTTTACTCTTATGCCTTCATCCTGATTGGATAATGGTTTGCATTGACTGGTTGAGAGCTGTGGAAACACAAATATGAGGCAAAAAACTTGGATACTGAAATAAATATTTACAAACACACTAGACTATAAACTATGAGGTGAGGGTCTGTGTTCGTCACATTCGTGATGGTTATGTCCTCAGCATTCAGGCACAGTTGAATACTCCAACTAGTGGGTATGTTCTGAACGTTCCCAATCCACAACTACTTACAGAATCTTAATTTTTGTGTTAGACACTGTGTGCATCATGTAATCAGAATGACCAAGATAGACAAATCTCCGCCCTCATGAAGCTTATATCCTAGTGGCAGAGAGAGATCAGTGACAATGAAGAAAAATGATGCAGTGAAATGGGATTGGGGGGGGGGGGTGGGCGGCTCAGAATGTTTCCATTGTAAACAGTGCGCTCTGAGAAGTCTCCTGAAGAGGGCTCAGAGTGATTATCAACATTTACTAGATACAGAGTAATAAACGATTGAGATACACAGAGCCACGGTGTCAGGGCTCCAAAGCAATTACTTCCAATTCAGCAGGTAAGTTCTGTCTCTGTATTTTTATTTGGGGTTGCTTATAGGAGTCTTGGAGGGGAAAGTGACTAAAGCATTAATTTTTAGATTAGAAAGAGTTGGTGAACTTGCAAAATAAGAGGTCTTTGAACGAATAGTTTACACAGTGAGAGAACAGCTTGGTGGTGAGCTTGGCTGGACTGTTAATTGCCTAAGTATTTTGTGTATTTCTGACTCCCTACCTCTTCTGCAGCCAACCCCGCCAGGGAAAGTCGTTAAGTCCTGTTGAATGTTCACATCCTGCAGGCAACTACAAACTATGGCTCACGAGATGGCTTAACAACAAAAAATTACTGAAAACATTTAGAAGTGCAGCACGGAGTTCACGGGGGAGAAACTGCTCTTTGCAGGAACAAAACATTCAAATGATGAAGATTCTCTAGATACGGAATTAATGCAGATTTCCTTCCTGTTTCGTTTATTTTGAAAAATCCACTTCCAGTATCTAACATCTAGTAGGCGTTCACTGTGTGTTGTCCCCCATCCCACACCGCCTGCCTGAAGGGGGAAAAAATCATGTTGTTTGGAGGTTTTGTTTTGTTTTCTTAGCCAAGTACTTAAATCACCACGGTTTCATAAGTACCTTTTGATGGGTTTCATTGTTTTGTTTATTTTGCTTTAGTCAGTGCAGAAACCCTCAAATTTCCTTCTATAACAAACTTTTTTTCTTCATCTGACCTGTCTGAGGGAGGCGGTCTGCAGACGACCTCGCAGCCGGGTTGGTTTTTACACGGGCTATGACTTACCCACACAGAACTCACGGCCTCTTCTAAGAACCAATGTTCAAGCTAAGAGAATAAATGCAAGTGCTCGCTCATCTTTCGAAAAACATGCTCTTGGTATGTTCGCCCATATCCATCGGGTTCTCAGTAATGAATACAGACGGTGGCATCGGGTTTTCACCTACAGAAGTTGTGCCTTACATTTCTGGGAAGTTATTTCCTTGTCTGACGTTTTATTTTCCTGGCTTATTCAGTCTTTAACATGCCACACAAAACCTCCTCTCCTAGCGACTGTCTTCCTTTGTAAAATGGCTGAGGAGTGGAACACTTGGCCTGGGAGGGTCCTCTTAGGCTGACTCTCCCCTCTCCCCCGCTATTCCTTTCTGTACACTCACAGCCCAGGCCGCCAGCTTCTGAGCTGAAAGATCCCGCGGTGGCGAGGAGAGGACGGGGTCCCGTTGGCGACAGGCTCCCGCGGGCGGCGACGAGCCCGCCAGGGTGAACGGGGGCGCCGGGGTCAGAGCCCTCGAGGTTGGGGGCCTTGGGCGGAGCCGCGCGACCGCTCAACCTGAGCGCCCTGCTCCCCCGTCCCCTCCACGGGGACAGAGTCGCCCAATCTGTCACGACCCCACGGAGATCGTGCTCTTCGCAGTGCCATCTCCGCGACCGAGCCCGTCGCGGGGCTGACGCCGGCGAGCGGAGCTGGCGAGAGAAAAGCCGGGCCCGGGGCGGAGAGGGAACGAGGGGCCGGGAGCCGGGGGATTTCCTCCTGTGCTTCCCCCTCCAACGGGAGCGGAAAATGTGATTTGCTGTGCATTCCAGGCGCGGTTCCCTGGGGTGACCTCTCCCAGCCGGCCCGGGCGGGGGAGCAGACAAAGAGGCGAGGCGGGCGGAGAAGGGACCCCGC
>NW_005371823.1:1707602-1707811 GCF_000412655.1 Myotis brandtii | reverse complement strand
TCGGTGGGGGTGGGCCGGGGCCCTGCGGTTCCCCGGGGTGAACCCTGAAAAGCTGTCGCAGGGTTTTTCCTGCCGAGGCCCCGGCGGCTAGACCTCACCTTGCGCCGTCTGCGGGGAAGGGCTGGGCAGGAGGCTCTCCAGAGCGAGAGCGTGTCCCGTTTCCTTCTGGAGCCCCGCGAACGCCCTCCTGGTGCGGAGCTCCCCGCAGG